>NC_051141.1:7078917-7282439 GCF_014839805.1 Manduca sexta
GAAGCGAAGAATCGACACAGCAACAACTTTATTTAAGGATCTGATAATGTTTTAATAAGAAATTTCTAGCATGCTAGTGTCGCTTACAAAAATCCTCTAGCTTATTACCGGCTCTTAGACTAATTAAATGCCAACTTGCACCTTTATGAAAATTCTCGCCTTAAGTAATGAACGCTTATATTATATTAACTCGTACATTTCGCTTGAGCGAGCCATTTTCATTTCCATAATCAATTTATATTGTATGTATGTTAAATACTATTCTGATTGACAATATGAAATATTAATTTTATTTACGCTGAGGTTTGCAAAATTGTATATTCAGTGAATTAATCGTTAATGTTATGTCAATTGATATAAATGATAAAATTTAATTCAGTAGAATAAAACTAGGGAACTGAGTATCTGCACAAATTATTATACTGAGATTTCTCTGTAGGAATATGGAAGCAAAATATTAAAATTTATATCGGCGTCGAGTGTGCTATGACCTACATTATATGTGCAAACTTAATCAAATGAGACTGCTACGGAAACTTATTCATAGTTTTTACTTTTAAATTTTGGTGTATGATTAAGCTCTAGAATATTAACCATTTACTCACTACGCTAATTTATCTTCACACTATTATGGAAAATGAAAATCATGTGTATTTATGAAACTCTAGGAAGCAATTATAATTTATTTTTTCTTATTGTTACTATACATTACATCTGAGTAATGTACACATAGCTGGACATTTTCGTCTTATTGATTGATATAATTAAATATTCTGTGGATACCCTATACTTCTTTAATAATGTTTAATAAAGACGTGCATCACAACAATATTTCGTATAAGTTGTATCATGTCGCACTCTCACACAATATAAAATTATGATTGTTTATTTATTAAATAATTATCGGCCGCATTTATTATTTCGACAAAATCAAATCTACTTGTACACACACTCACATCTTTTATCTCCAAGGAGCTAGGCAGAGGTGCAATAAACCCACTTTTCACTATATGTATTCTGTCCTGATAGACTCTATCAACCATCGCCCATATATTCCAAACTGAGCTGAGTAGAAAACCCAATCACTATGTCCGACTCGGGCTTCGAACTTGGGACCTCAGCTCAGAAGTCGACCCGAAATATAACAACACCATTAAGGTATTCATCCACCGATATATGGTTTTAATTAGATTCTAATTATTGCATTATTTATTTTCAGTACGAGTTCAAGGCGAAGGGCGTAAAGAAACGCAAGGTGACCGTCGATGTGTCCACGGATGGCGTACGAGTGTCCGCTCGAAAAAAGAAAAGCAAAGACAAGGTTGGCTAAACTCTTTTACAGTATAACAGCTATTCCAAATGAGATCTTAACTTCTTTATTTTAAAATCTTAATTGCGTTCCTTCTTTATTTGTGTTGCTTGCTTATAAAAATATTTAAAGGGTAGCTACTTGCAATTAGGATTAACGTAAATTAAAGCTCAGGCTGGCTTAAAAAGTTTAATTCTGTTTCAAAAAGCAATTATTTTAATTACTTTGTTTGTGGGATAGAGGCTATTTAGAAAAGTAATCAATTGAAATGAAGATTTTTTAAGTACAGGCATCCTGCTCGAACCGCTTGGCTGCCTCTATTCATGACGTTCTGATAAAATTTATATCGAAACTCGTCGTGACCTCGATCCCAAGTTAAATTGAAAACTTCGACAGATTCCCGTCCGTGGATTCTATTCATATTGAAGCTAAAGTAATTTGATGAGATTCAGTGAGCTCGAGCCTCTCTGAGTCGTCGTAGGCAAGCATTTCGAAAGGTTACTGAAATAGTATAAGCCCGACGCGGATACGGTAAGCCGCAATATTACAAAAACGATGGCGAAATATATTATACGAACACTCCACGTACTTGGATTGTAATTCGTAAAATTTTGCGTTCTATTTGTATAACCAGCAAATTATGTGTTGTAAACGTCTTAACACATCGTTCTGCTTTTAACGTAATGTCGCGCCGACTATGCATTTAAATGATCTTAAACAGTTTATTATCGATGTGAAATTATCATTTCGCTGCGCACGGAGATAGGACCGAGCAGTTGGTTTTTTGCGGGAACATTAATAATGTCTGAGTTATAATGGGTGGCTGTCAACCTGCCGTCTGAGGAACCGTAGAAGACCCTTTGTTACGTCCGTCTATTGTAACGTCGGGCCAAGAATAACGTCGACCCATTCCATCGCAGATGCGTGCCGCTCAACATAGAATTAATCCAAATCTTTTTGATCCAAATGTATTTTAGTAATCTTTAAATGTCTAAGTTATATTTTTACGTAATTTTATTGTAATATATTGTTTTGTGATTCCGTTAACTCATGTTTTATCTTAGGTCTCCTAATTTGAAAACTATTTTTAATTCATAATGATTTCAAATATTACATGAAAACTCATACATAACATTCTTATAGTGAAGAAATGTTAAAATGTTTGTTAATAACACATTACGAGCTCTTTGACAGAATGGCAGCTGTAATAATCCCTAGTGGTGTTATCGGTACTCTCAAACGATGGCTTGTAAATTCAAGGCTCCAATTTGGTAGCTATTTCTTAACCTCCTGAGCTCGACATAACTCTCTTCTCGGTACTATCACCCGCAATGAAAACAAACGTTTACGTTGAATAATTTGCTTTTTGTTTAGGGCCATTTGAAATATTATACTTAGGACCCATTTCATAACTTCTGCGTAAATGCTATTCGTCACAATAAATGTATACGCAAATCAAAACAAAAGAGTAATCTATGCTCCCAAATATATATTAATTATATAATAATTATAATACTATCTACATTACCAGTAAAATAACTGTTTAATAATGTTTTCTTGAAACTTATAAAACAGACCCTGACTATTTTATTGAAAAGTATTGATTTAATATATTTTTTTTATAATTTTTTATGAATTTATATAAGTAGTATTACTAGATTTAAATCGCGCGTCGCGACTGTTGCTACTCGGTTACTGAGATAACAGCCCGTTGCAGGGATTAAAAGTAGCATAAAGCAGTCATATATAATGAACCGTAAGTTACTAAAACAGTTTTCAGAATCTGAAGTATTGTACCAGAAATCAACTTGTAAAAACAACCACTAAACTATTATATATTTTATTTATGACAATAATATTTTTAATACATATCCCTGCCATTTATGTAGTATCATGTTCCTAAAACAGTTTTAAAGTTTTTAACTGTGGATTTGTTTGTCTGTTTGTTCCAGCTGATCCCCGAAACGGCTGGACCAATTTTGACAATATTTTCACTGGCAAGTAGCTAAATAATTAAGGCGTAATTTACGATATTTTAAAACTTAAAACATTTAGGGTCGCGCAAAATATTTAAAATTATAATAAAATTATCTTGTAAAACAATTTTTACAGGTAGGTAAATTAGTTCAGGAAAAACTTGCGGAGCCGCGGGTAAAAGCTATTCAAGAAACAAAAAACGTAGTAATCCAACGGAATATCGGTCATGTCATTTCATTCGTATAATTTGTTGCAGAGCTCGAAGCTGTTCGGTCGCAAGAATAACACGACCAACGAGACGATTGAGATTATGCACCACCCCATCTATCGCATCTTCTACGTGTCGCACGACAGCTCCGACTTGAAAATTTTCTCGTACATCGCGCGCGACGGTGCCACTAATGTCTTCAAGTGTGTTTTCAAGAGGAAGGGAAGGTAAGTGGTTTAGTTTGTTCGAGATAAGTTCAGATGTGTTTTCGCTTTTCTAGTTCATATTATTATGTTGTTCCAAATTAGTCCCATAAAATTTTATAATATTTATTTATTTATACCTTTATTGCACATATGAACATCAGGAAAATAAATAGGTTACAACAGACGGTCTTATCACATGAGGCAATTATAATCATCATAATAATTTTGTTATAAATTATTTAATTTTATATATACATGCGTAATAATTTTTTAGTATCTGAATATGTTTGTGTCCCTATTTATTAGTAAATGTAATAAATTAAAATTAAAATAAATAATTATACTTGATACTTTTTTTTGGAATTGATATGTCCCAAATAAATTTCAAGAACTTTGCTCTTTAATCGAATTAATCACAATTTAGTGTGAATTTTGGATGAGTAATTTTATATTCAGCGTCTCGCGTCTTTCAAACCAAGCTATCAAAAATTAATTTATATGCCCTTATGCAGTCAGCTCTCGAATGAACTCAAACAGCATTTTAAATTATGAAGATTATATAAGCTAGTTCAATATCATTATGAACGCAAATTAACCAAGCTTAACTTTTTTTCTTTTATTCATTATCAAATAAACTTTGTAAGGAATCTGCTATATTCTAAAAAGGTTTATTTTTCAGTCACTTAAGTATATGATATAAGTATAAATACTACATTTCGAATTTTTTTTTTTATCGAAACGTAGCATTTATATTTTTAATAAAAGAGGTCCTTCTTAATTCACCGCGTATACATTTGTTTCCAATTTGAATATCCAGACAAATATTTTTATCCGCGGATTGAATAGGGTATATTGAAGATTATTCCATTTAATAAATAAAAACGTTTAAAGTGTAATGAATGTCTCCTAGCTTCGGCTAATTCGTTTCGGCTACAGCGGCCAATCTAAACGGAGATAAGCCAGGTATGCAGGAGATATTGTTGTACACAAGAGTGTGTGCAATACACATGTGCTCTCTGTTGTTTCACTCGCATAGTACGGTTCGATATGACCGGAGAGAGATCAGGCGCAAGGCCAACGGTTTTATGTTCTTTCCGGGGCGCTGGTGTATCGCACCCCCAACTTCCTGATTTCGAGCTACGACATAATTATTTTTAAAATAAAAAAAAAAACAATCACAATTATTGTGCGTGTATGAGCGTGTATGTGTGTGTGTATGTGTGTTTGTGTGTGTTTATAGTAACAATACTTACATAGATGATCGATTGCAAAATCTAGTTCTATGTTAACTTTATTGTCGTGCAAGCTTCGTCGTGATCTTATAGTTGCATGATTTATTTTGCTGCAATAAAGGTGTGGGATCTACGTGTCAAGGAACTAGGGGCCATTCCACAAAGGAGCGTGGGCTTAATTAGGGTCTTACTGCGGCGTTATTACAAGTCTAATATCAGACCTAATTTTGCCGGTCCTGCGGTCGTACATACCCACAGCGAATTGTGACAAGCCCGACGTGAAGTTTGATTTAACAAATTTGTTATGAATAAATCGTATGTGACCTCATAATATTTTCCTTATTCCTCGTAGGGATAATGTCCTACAAGGCGATATATTTTGGGTATGAAATTGACAGTATTATGCTGTAAATATATTTGTTAATTGTTTATGGTGTTGGTGCGGCTCGATCCGCATAGTACCAAGCATGTAGATACACATACAATTAATTTGACATGTTGACTATCGTATAATCTGTGATATATCTGATAATATTTCTTATTGTTCTGATTTATGGACGGTCAACACCCCCTAATAATCGGCGTACCACACTCATTGCTATGTAATAAATAATAAAAATTTAAGTACCATTACCATTTTTATTTATTTTTCCAAATGTAATGTTATCTAAAATATTTTGCTATCTGGCAAATGAGCTCATTTTGTCATTTTATATTCATTAGCATTGCTGAGGGGCTTAACGACTCTTCTTATCACCTAGGACGAATTGTAACTCCATAGGCATGGACACATTTTATACGTTAGCGCAAAAACTATTGCGAAGACGGCATATGACAAGTAATTAAAATATGTCAATGCGATAATAGAAAGAGTAACAGAAATCAAAATAATGGTAAAATACAAACATAGAGTTAAATACGTAAAATCTGTAAATTTGAATATCTGTAATATAGATATAATTAAATGATGGTGCTTATACAGGACCAAAATAATGTCTAATCATTTCTTAACATAGTACAAGTCTGCAACAAGGAACCCAATAAAAAAATAATCAAGTTCTATGATGATATCACTAAAAATGCATCAAAGTCGGTCCATTCGTTTAGGAGCTATGATGCTACAGACACAGGCCTCTGTCTGTCGAACGTACAGCGCCTATAAAACTGCAAATAAGAGTAAAAGATCTATGACAAAAAAAAAAAAATATATATAATTTTAAAGAGATCTAATTCTGTGACATAGATTCTTTACATCGTTTTTCGAAATACTGCCGGGTTCTCAAAGCCAAGCGAGTCATAGAAGAGTCCAAATAGCTAACATTAATAGGGATTAGCTTCGTTCTATTATGAGAATTATTTATCTTTTTAGAAATTTATATTAAAATCATTTGTTTAATATTATTGCTTGTAAGCAATAATATTGTAATATAAGCTCTTTGATAATATATCATTGCGCTCGCGGTATTGTTTGCGTGAAAATTTTAGAAGTCTCACTCTGCAATTTCGGGAATCATAATCATTGGAAATTAACATCCACGTGAGATGATTAACTGGCGTTCGATAAAGTTGTGAGCTACGATGTACACCTGAACCGGTGATATCAGGCCGATTCTAGCCTTAAAGATACAACCGCAGTTTTGGCAGCGAATTTAATTTTTATAATTTTTCTTTTCGGGGATAAAGAGTAGCCTATATTATAATTTTTAATGTGAAGATTAATTATTAATCTATTTAGTAGTTTATGCATGGTACAAAAAATGTCTTTATATCTAAACATCTTCACACTTTCACATTTAATTTATCATTACAATTCATTTACTAACAAAATCTTTTTATACAAACACATGAGATGAAACCGTAACCTATTTGCTTTGTAACTTTTCGAATAGCGGGAGATTCTGTTATCTCATTCGTATGGAAAACACTCGGTCGCTAGTAACAAATAAACAGTTTGCAGTTGATTGTTTGTTTTTAGTTATTCTTGAACAGTTTTTCAAATAGAGAATGTAGTTATTTCAGTACGGATTTTCTACGTTCGGTGTGTGGTCAACAATAATTCGTGACGAAGTCTGTCTCTCACTTAAGGTTTTAAATTCATTAACCTTTGAAACTCGCTAGTCGCTCGCACTATGATCACATTTCAGAGTTAGGAAGCAATTTAGTCCATATTGGCACCAGGCAGTGGTTAAACTGGTTTTCTAATTCAGTTCTCCTTTCGATTTGGTGCAATCTTGTCAAATATCGTAAAACTTCAATCAACAAATATAATATATTTATGTTATTTCGGAATTTGTTAGTTACATATACGATGTGTGTATATCATGTCTTATTATAATCATTTTTGTATTATATCTAAAACGTCAAAGGTTATGAGGGCTTATGAAAAATATTGTTAGTAATTAGCATTTTGTGGAAAATAAAGACTGTTGACATTGGCTTCCCCAGCTTCCAATGCAGGAAGGGAAGCGTCTGTCGGATCTTAAATGGCGATCTTGGGGACCAAACGAAAATTTATATAGATAGTCCCAATAATTCAACGCGTTACACAAGTAGGTACTTGGAGGGATCTGCCCTCTCCTGCCTCCTCTATCTATGCCTGTCTGTTTTGCAGTGGCAGCCCGGCTATATAAAATATGCATTCGAGCTATAGCTATGAAAATTATATTACATAAATTTATTTATATCGTATAATCCCCTAAATCTTTTATGTTACCCCTGGCTGATAAAAGTAGCGTTAATATTTTAAAACATCCCTAAACGATATCATAAGTACTATACTCATGAGCGTACTCTGCGCTTAAGGGTTGTTAAATAATGTCTTAAAAGCTTCCCAAAAATCTGCTGTCAGATTTATCTGGCAGAGGAATTGTTTTCTTTTACCTTTGGCCTTCTAAACTGAACTTGATTGTGATATCTATGAGCTCCAGTCGTTCACTTCAATTCATCACATTAATTATCCACAAGCGTGTTCGGATACACTTAAATTGAATGTAGGTATAACCCTGTACGCAGTGAATATTATGACTAGGCAGCTTTGAATCTTCTTCTAGTTTAGAGCTAAATAAGTGAAGTTTCGTCAGTCACAATGGTAATTTATTGGGTTTGTTAAATATTCCTTGTCGTGTACAGTTGCATGAAAATGGTTGTGCAATTGAACGAATAAAATCGAAGTATAAAAATGAGCTCATACATTTTTGAACATTGCAAAATTAATTCCGCGACAATGATAGAGTCTAGGTATGTGATATTAAAACAAACCTGTCTATACTTAATTATATTTTGAACCCACCGAAACGGCTTACAAAATTATTTGAATCATGTTTTCACATGTATGTAGTTCTTCGAAATCTCATTTGGAATTTCCACATTAACTTAATATTATAGAATATTATAGCAGGACACGTACTGTAAGGAACTTGTATTATGATGTGAGCAAGTATTTTTTCTCTAATGTATGATAAATATTCAGTTATTTTATGAATATGTGTCGGGTGATAAATGGTTTGAATATTTATAACGTTGTATGTATGTATCTTGTCGTTATTTATTCATAAAATGTTACCAGTGATCAGTATTATTTATGGTAGTATTGTTCGGTTCACTGCCACTCTTTCTCTCATGCAGTGTTAAGGCTGCCTTAAATATATCACCAAAAATAAATATATGTCTGCGAAATTTTCTTTTTCCTGAACTTTGAGATCTTTCTTGTATCCATGAATTATAATATTGTCACATAACCAAATGCCACACGCGGGGTGTCGAAAAATGCGACAATCTCATTCCGAGACGCGGGATAATTTAATTTTCTTTCTACTTATGTAAATTGAAATAAAGGTAAGAGATGACTGTATAGAAACATCAGCGGGAGCGGGTCGAGTTCTGTTTATGAAGATTGCAGGTCGTAAACACCCAGCCATATAAACCGCAGCTGGCGTCACTCCTGTAAGGAATATGTGAGAATTACCGTTCGTAACACCCTCGGGACGTGGAGGGGCCAATGTAATTGACTCCCTTATTACAAGAACCTGATGTGTCAATTAAATTATTGAGTGAATAGCGATATAGGGATGACAATAGAAATGTTGGTAGTTCCGAGTCAAAATATATCATTTTGATAGAGTAATAATTATCAGAATTCGCAGCTAAGAAACTATTATACTTAATATTACTACAGGAAAAGTCAAGCAGTCTGTAACTGTGATAGAAAAAAGGGCATCACCAATATTAAAAATGGCGATGTAAAAACGGAAATAATATTTTTATTAAGTACCATTTATTTTATTGTTCAATTTTATTTTGAAACAATCGTTTATTTCAAATCAGGCTGACCCCACCATCATGAGGGAAGATTAGTCAGGAAGAGAGAGAGAGAGAGTTTATTTCAAATCAATATTATATGAACTTTATTTACATTGCACTTGAGAACACAATAGGACATAAAAAGTACACACGAAGCCGGAAAACGTTTATTTTGCTTTAGGAATAAAGTTTTAAACATTAAAACGGTTACGTAATAAAAAGAGTTAACAGTCCAGATAGAAAAATATAAAAGAATCAACACTTACTTACTGGTTTATGGGCTGACATTTTTATATTTATTTCATTCCACACTATTCCTTAACGCACTATATAGCTATGTCAAGATTTATCAGCTCCGTTCAAAAATATATTGATTGAATTGCGCTGGTGTCCATCGAATATCATATCAATTGTTGATTCGATGTATTCGATAAAATGTAATACTTAATAAAATTTTAGTATACTATTGTCCTATTTTTAAGTAAATTTTCTTAGAGATGTATAAAACAAATAATGTAAATACTAGACAGTACTTATTTATAACCATTTATTTGGGAGCATTGATTAAAGTGTAATTTTAGTATTTTGTCAGCTGATACATTCATGTGATGAGAAGCATTTGCTTAGAAGTTGTAATAGAGGAAATTAATAAATCAAAATAATTATAGAAATAAACAATCCAAAGTAAGATATAAAATATACTTTATTATTTATTGCTTTGAATGGCGAGACGAGCCTACCGTACGCCTGGTGGTAGACGATACGAGTGCCCATAAACAGTAGAAACACCATCCAATACCTTGAATTACAAAGTATTGTTTGCTATTCTACTGCGCTCGCCATCCCGAGACATGAGATGTTATGTCTTATTATGTCCAGTAGTTACACTGGCTACTATGCCCTTCAAACCGGCACACAACAGTGACACACTGCTGCTTGGCCGCAACAATAGACATTGAGGTGGTACCTACCCATGCGGACTCTCAGATATGAGGGACCTACCACCACCACTTATCTATACTATTATATAAAGCTGAAGAGTTTGTTTGTTTGTTTGTTTGTTTGAACGCGCTAATCTCAGGAACTACCGGTCCAAACTGAAAAAATCTTTTTGCGTTGGATAGCCCTTTGTTCGTGGATTGCTATAGGCTATATATCATCACGCTATACCCAATAGGAGCGGAGCAGTAATGGCTAATCTCAGGAACTACCGGTCCAAACTGAAAAATTCTTTTTGCGTTGGATAGCCCTTTGTTCGTGGATTGCTATAGGCTATATATCATCACGCTATACCCAATAGGAGCGGGGCAGTAATGGCTAATCTCAGGAACTACCGGTCCAAACGGAAAAATATTTTTTGCGTTGGATAGCCCTTTGTTCGTGGATTGCTATAGGCTATATATCATCACGCTATACCCAATAGGAGCGGAGCAGTAATGGCTAATCTCAGGAACTACCGGTCCAAAGTGAAAAAATATTTTTGCTTTGGTTAGCCCTTTGTTCGTGGAGTGCTATAGGCAATATATCATCACGCTATACCCAATAGGAGCGGAGCAGTAATGGCTAATCTCAGGAACTACCAGTTTCAACTGAAAAATTCGTTTTGTGTTGGATGGCCCTTTATTTGTGGGGTGCTATAGGCTGTATATCATCACGCTATGACCAATAGGAGCGGAGCAGTAATGAAACATGTTGGAAATACGGGACAATTGATTAGTTTTGAGAGCTTCCGTTGCGTGCGCTGCGTAAACGGTTAAAGTTATGCAACAATTATGTATGACGGGATTGTTCCTCTTAAAAAGTTCCAAAAAAATATATTATAAAACAAAGTCCCCCGCTGCATCCGTCTGCCTGAACGTCTTAAACTCAAAAACTACCCAACGTATTAAGATGAAATTTGGTATGGAGACAGTTTGAAACCCTGGGAAGAACATAGGCTCTCGGGAAACTACTACTTTTATAATGAAAAACTTTACCCTGAAAAACTTCATAACGCGGGCGGAGCCGCGAGCAAAAGCTAGTATGTTATAATTATGATTGAGTTCATTAATCAGTGTAAAGGCTTGATTTTTTTTTATTGATTGATAGAGTTGTTTCCTACAATTCTAATTATTAATTTTCGATGATATTCATTACTGCATTTATATCCTGATCATGCTTCCGTGTAATAAACTAATTAATTATAATTAGTTAATCACTAATCACTAGGAATGAACACATGTTGTTATTATATGCATATTATAGTTCTGTTCTGTAAACCTTTTTGCCTTTATAGGCTGAAGGCTGAAGGTCCATATATAATGAAATTTCCTCGAGCTATGGCCGAAATTTGCCGTCTGTCATAGCCAACTTGAACTATATTTATTATAATTATAGCGAACTTCTGCTTACATCCAATGTCAGAAACTTCGACACATTTGTAAAAATTGTATATAATCTTTAGGTCTTATCGATCTCGTCCTACAAAAATAGAAATGCTCTACGAGTGTCACTTTCACCTTTGTTTAAACCTAGCCTTATAATATCTTCAATGGTACGCAATTTGGTACATGGAAATTCATGCATGGTTTTTTACAAACATTTGAAATTAATCATCATTTTCCTTAGTCATTATGATATTTTGTTCCTAAATCTCTGATTATATTGTACAATTTGAATTATCTTTGAATTATCTTACCCATATATCCTTTATGCTATCTCTTAAATCTTCTAATTTTATTAGTAAAACTTGCCTCGATAACGATGTTTCCAAGGTAGCAAACCTGAGCATCTATGAAGTATTTTGTATGCAGTACATTGGGTTCCTTGAGGTTCCAGCTTGCTCGCTATGCCAATTCAGCACTCGTATATATTTGTACCTAAAAGAAAATTGTGACATCACGTAGACCAGTGGAGAACGTTTTCTGAATTGCATATTAAAGTTCAAAAAGTTATAAAAATAAAAAACACAATAATACTATACCCACTCTTGGTAAATATTAAACTTTTATACATTGAATGTATGTTGCTGGACTTCACGAACTTGCACTAGTCTTTCAAAGAACTCTTAGCAATGCGGGTTACCGGAAAGTTTTCCTTCTACTCTAAAGCAAACCATAATATATACGCAGGTTTACTATGTATTCAATATCGCCTGGTCAACCTACATGATTGTCTGGGCAATCCGTTCCACCCTGCTATGTTATCTCCGACTTGTTTCACTTTGCCTGATGCTATTAATAATGTGTAAATATAAATTAGAGGACAAAAATAAAATTCTGTATGGTGTACGCAGATTCATAACTATTGCACCACAACTTATCAAGCTGAAGGAAAACGGACAAGAAGATCTTCTCAATATACCTGGTTATAAATTGGCAGCATATTTTTCTAGAGATACAAAACGAGGAGGAGCCTGCATACTAATAAAAGAAGGCCATCAGTACAAAGAGCTGAAGAACATAACAGATATGTCAACTCAAGGAGCTGTTGAATGCTGTGCAATTGAAATAACGCAACATAACCTCGTCATTTTATGTATTTATAGAGTACCGATAATCAGTAATCTAGATATTTTCTACGCCAAATTAGATATTATATTGCCGACAATATGTTATAAAACACGCAAAAAAGTCGTTTTATGTGGTGACTTTAATATCAATATTGCAAAAAAAGATAAAACTTCTATCGAATTTAAAACTATTTACTTAATTATAATCTTATATTACAAATAGACCAACCTACACGACTGCAAAGTGACACATGTATTGATAATTTTGCAATTAATTTCTCGGAAAAATGTTTTACCAAGGTGATCGACTTTAACCTTTCTGACCACACAGCACAAATTATGAATATCCCTGTAAGAAAAACTCATGTAATTAACAATTGGAATACAGAAGTACGCGATTATAGCTATGAAAACTTGGTCAAATTTAAATCCTGTTTAAGTTATCTAACATTTTCTGACATTTATTTATCTGATGATGCAAACAAGGCATATAATTTATTTTACGAAATATTCCAGCTTTTTTACAACTTGTGCTTTCCAGTAATTAATGTTAAAAAAACGTCAAGAGGGAAACCACTTTGGTTGACATATGGCATAAGACGCTGTAGCAAAGCCAAAAGACTTCTTCTTTGGCAATATAGAGTAAACCCGAACCCATCAAATCTTATAAAACTAAAAGACTATTCATTGAGACTCAAGAAGATTATCAAATTAACACAAAAATCAAAAAATAACTACAAGATAATAAATTCAAAAACAAGTGTAGAGATACATGGAATATCATAAAAGAAAATAGATACTGTTTACCTCATGAATACATAATGGAAATCAACTGCAATAGTACAAAAAACAGATCCTACGGATATAGCAAACGCATTTAATGATTACTTTATTAACCAAGTAGAATTACTTTCTAAACCCCTTCCATCCATATATTCCATGGGTGCGAACAATATGTTAAATCATTCTATGTTTCTAGCCCCAACTATTCCAAAGGATGTTTATAGAGTCATACAAAATTTAAAAAATAAGACAAGTGTAGGTTATGACGGCATCTCGACCAAAGTTATAAAATTCGCTTCTGAAGTTATATCAGGCCCAATAAGTCACATAATCAACTCAAGCATCTCCTCTGGAACTTACCCACAGAAATTGAAACCAACCATTATCAAACCTTTATTTAAAAAACATGACCGAGCCGATATTTGTAATTACAGACCGATCGCTCTTATTCCTGTAATCTCCAAAATATTTGAAAACATTATTTATACATCTTTGTACTCTTTTCTATGCAAACATAATATTTTAGTTAACGAACAGAAAGGTTTCAGAAAAATTGTTCCATTAATATGGCTATCTACGACTTCCTTAATTTAATACTGTCAGATATGAATGAAAAAATTCAAACTAGTGCTATCTTTATGGATATGACTAAAGCTTTTGATTTGGTTGATCATAACATTTTATTGCAGAAATTGTACATATATGGTATCAGAGGAAATGTATTATCGCTTATAAAGTCTTATCTCAGCAATAGGACGCAATGCACAGAAATAAAGCGAATTTCTAAAAGTAGTAAAAAGAACTCAAATATATTTCAGAATCTCGTAATATCGCACATGGTGTTCCACAAGGCAGCGTACTAGGACCTCTTTTATTTTTGGTCTATATCAATGATTTTCCGAAACACCTGTCTTATCCTGCGGTTCTTTTCGCTGACGACAGTACTGTTATCATAAGACGCTAAAAAAATTTAAATTACTAAGATGACTTGAAAAATGCTTTGAACGAATCTGTGGAATGGCTTAACAAAAATAATTTAATGTTAAATATTTCTAAAACTAAAATCATGTCATTTAAACAAAGAATTATTTCCCTGGCATCAATTTGACATTTAATGATGAAATTATTGAAGAAGTCTCATGTACAAAATTTCTTGGCTTAACAATAGACAATAAATTAACCTGGAAAGACCATTCGTTAAACTTAATCAAGAAACTAAATAAATTTTCTTTTGCTCTTTACAAACTTAATAAAGTAGTCAACCAAGCCGCCGTAGTTACTGCCTATTATGGGTATGTTGACTCAATACTGCGCTATGGAGTTATTTTCTGGGCTAACTCGTGTGAAAAAGAATCCATCTTTAAAGCTCAAAAAAGGTGCGTTGGAAGCATATGTGGACTTAAATCAACCGAAACATGTAAACCATACTTTAAATCGCTTAAAATATTAACTTTACCTTGTCTTTACATATATGAGACCGCACTGTTTATAAAGAAAAACAGCAACATGTTTAAAAAAGCATCAGAACAACGTCAAATAAGTCAAAGATCCAATTATCAATATAATTTTCCTTTAAGAGAGTCTAAAACTGCTCTGTTGCATAAAAGCGTCTTCTGCATGGCTCCAAAGATTTATAATAAATTACCATATAACATAAAAAATTAAATATAATACAATTCAAAAGACAATTGCATAATTTATTATTAAACAAGTGCTACTATACAATTGACGAATTCCTTGCTGACAACTTTAAGGCAAAATAATGAATACTAATTACATTTGAAATGAATAATATTATTGTAAAATTTCATTATTATAACACGGTGTAGTTGTAGCACTAATGTAGATATTATATAGTGTTACATAAAATTGTGCTATTTTGGGCATGTGTAATACCTTTGTCACTTTGTGTGTATGGAATAATTGTGTACACCCGTGGGGGTCGATTTTTGTAGATCTAAATTATAATGATACCAACTACTGTACCAAGAATCACACAATAAAGATTTGATTTGATTTGATTTGATTTATGCATCAGATATTATGAAGGGACAGGACATCCGAGGTCTTTTTATAAAATGAAAATAAAATTTTAATTGTAGTCTCAGTTATTTAAATGTATGCGAATAGTTGACCAGCCCTTACGTCAATAATACTTTTTTATTACTTGTTGAATTCACTACACCTGGAACGTGTCTCAGGTGCAATTCGCTAGCTATCCTGTGCGCCGGACACGTACAATGTTCATGCGACGTCCGAGAGAACGGACTTTGCAAAAAACTAATTTATATACAAAATAACTGCACCAATTTTGATAGTAATAGCTAAAATAAGCGACGATAAACTTTCATTATTCCAAATCTAAATATCTATACATATTATGAAACAAAGTCACCTTCTCTCTGTATGTATGTTATATTTTTTCTCAAAATCTACTAAATGGATTTTTATGAAATTTGGTATGAATATAGTTTAATACTCTGGGAACGTAATGCTACTTTCTATTCCGGGAAACTCCTTCTAACGGGCAAAGCCGCGAGCATAAGTTAATAATAAGTATAATATTATATTGTTATAATAAACTTACAGTACGTCTCCATTAAAACTGAGTAGTGCTGCAGTCCGACGAGGAACCCAGCAGTTTTTTATTGCTGCACTCAAGCACATCTTAATGTGATTGACCTGTAAATTTCCCTTTGTTACTTATAAATATAATGTGGCAATAAATATTCGTATGCTGGATTACTTCATGTATATCAAACAAACGCTAAGAATTTATCGAAGTTTAAAAAAAAGCTTTTACTTATATTTTTAAAGTACCTTATGGCGGAATTTAAACATAAAAATTAAAAAAGATAATCCTATTTTTCAGGAAGTTTATTTTATCCATAAATACTTAATACGTTAAATTGTAAGGATGGAATAAATTGTGAATAGAATTGAAAGCAGTTGATGAATGAACGCGCAGAAAGTAAAAAGTCATGTTGGAGTAAAATCAATTGATAGACCGCTTTTGCTGACCACCTGCCGAATTGAATATTTTGTGCGAATTCGTTTTTCGAACGGGTTTGGATCGCACGGAGCTGTTAAGCTAAAGTGAATAGTGTAGGAATCCTGAACTGAGGCGCATTTGTATCCTTACTTATATCGATGTATTGTTTCACTTTCTCTTAAATATTTTATTAGAAAAAAAGAATTGATACTACACCTAATTTAAAATGTAATAGTTAAATTTGTTCTCGCATCCTAGTATTCGAAGATCGTAAAAATGAACCGCTCCGTAGGATTTTAGTACAATAATCTGCTTCAGACTATACTATGTTTTTGTTTGATCACCGTCTTACACACCGTGATTTTATAGTCGTTTTGGAACCCAAATGTGGTTACTTAGAACAATTTGTAGGATAAAAAAAATTGTGAATTAATTGTACTGTTGATAATTAAAAAAATAGTTTTTGATCATATTTTTCACTCGTTGGAGTTTGATAATGATGGTAACGTCGCAAACAATTAATCATAACTATGAATGGCACCAATCGTAGTTATCCTAGTAGTACGTGGGATTTAGTTGCATTACCACGAGTTCTCATTTATTATTCGTAAACATTCATTTTAATATTTATAAAAAAATGATTTTATTTAATTACATTAGTATTTTATAAACTATAATTGATACAGAATTTAAAATTTTCGGTTCCAAAACGACTATTAAATCACGGTGTATATCTGATATGCCGTTGATTTCTGCCAGTTCTATCCACGTACCATGCGTATATTTTTAGCACTCTCCAATCATCAATTGTTTCTAAATCTCAATCATTTTTATTCTTGTGTTAATACGAAGTCAATAATCGAATATACTGAGTACTATCTCGTCGACTTACTTTTAAAAGTCTATGTTACAATTTTGCATAAATTGAATTATTATGTAGAACACATAATTCTATATTTTTTCGGTAAAAATTACAATAATTCTGAAAGACAAATAAATATTTAATGTATTTTCTAATGTTTCCAACATAAAAAAATATTCTCTTTTTCCGACATAAATAAAAATTTACAGACGACCTTGTAATACTGAGCCAGCAATATATTATATCAATATATAGCCTAGACTATGAGCCCTTGATATTTTCTTTTGAATATAGTCTTGAATTTTACTCGTTTCATAGTTCTGATTGCGTACGGTTAATGAGATAACATTTAATTGCAGTTGCATAACTCAAACCCCTTTTTACAGTTTTTTTCGCTAGGAAAATGCGGGTGGAATTTTCACGTTGGTTTTATCGGTCTTATGACCCAATATCGATTCTTGGGAGTAAGAATCATTCGAATAAGCATTGGAAGGAGTCCCTGTCCCTGAGTATCCCACTTTTTATCCCTTTAAAGGCAACGCTCGGCATTATAGTTATGCCTGAGTGCTAGTGAAGACATATTATTGCTGTTTTGCTCATCTATATATGTTTTTTATACGAAAGAAGTTTATATTTCATATTTAATGTTAAGTACTACAGTTATTACGCGCTTTATCACCTAGATATTATAATTTAGAATTCCAATGTTGTCAGCTTCATGTATATAATAATGCCATACCTATGTTTCTGATTATCTCATGATCATCAGGGTTATAACTAATTTTCTATATTATAGAATAGGGCGTTATGCTATAAATTCTTCGTAAAACAGAGTCTCTTATTATTCGCCGTCAGACCCTGGAACAAAGATGAGCCATAATTTTATTGCTGTTCAATTTTCAGATATCGCCTACGAAATTGGTCCCAGGATTCTATTTTATCGCCCTATCAAGCCTTTTTAGTTATGAATTATTATTATTGTCTTTTTATACATTCAAAGCGTCAGAAGAGTTGGTGGAAATTATTTAATACGCACACTTATTTGCGTTACGTTTATTGCACGCTTACAACATCTTACGTCTTTGAAACTTTATACCCCTCAAACGACTACGTTTGTCATTCAATTTAAAATAAATTGTTAATAGCTAATAACTTAAAACTATAAACTTTAATGACTTTTTAATTAACCCGGAAAACAAAGCGGCGTCGGAGTTGAGAGAAAATGTGGCGAGGACGTGCGTGACTTTTCAAATTGCGTGGGAATAATAAAATTCTATTGAGTTTCTATCAAGGAGAATTTCATAAGTACTACGCGAATTTGCAATCTAATCCTTCCGAAGATGAAAAAAGAAATAAACGCACGCAAAGCGGTGTTCACATGCGAAATTGTATTCATTTAATCTTTCCACTCTCATGATTCGTGACAACTAATAACTATTCCATTAGAAAAAATATTGAAGTCGTTGAAAATTTTGAGTAACACCCAGAATGCTTTAATCTCCCAATCAGGTCTAATCTATTAGTAACAAGTATACAAATGTTTATCTGATATATGTATTTTGGCGTTTGAGCTTGGTAAAAAACAATTCAGTATGACCCACGTTTCAAAAAACAATTTTTTTCATCTGCTATCTAAGGTCCTATCTTCATAACAGATTTTTTTTAATTTACCAAGGTCCCATGGTGTTAATAATAAATATAATTATTTGTATCGAGCTAGAATTTTTGTAATACTTCAACAAAAAATATAAAAAAGCGTTAGGCACACTGAGCTGAGGCTTAAATCTGTGTGTATATTCAGCATTGACTCTTTAACTAGTTTGCGCAATATATATCATATTGCCAACGTTTTTTTGCAGTTGCCCCGTCATTCTGGTTTATCAATGTTAAAAATGTGCAGAGATGTTGTATGCAATGTTGTGACCTATTTTACTAGACCGGAAATTATATCGTTCTGGTAGAATATTACCATTTCCAATATGGTGGAGTTGGATACAACTAAGAAATACCGAAAGAGCTATTTCCATCCTTTTGTTTCTTTATAGGTATGATAAAGAAACTCCACTGCACCTGACATTACTGCCACTACAATACAAAATATGGTCATCAAAATTTACTTTATTCATTTTTTGCATTATTTATTTGGCAGTTTATGCAGTCATAAATTGTTTTTTTGATTTAATTATTTCAATTTTGATAATACACCGCTATACCGCAGAGCCACACTTCACTATGGGATTTAATTGTGTTCTTTGTAGGAATAACATAATGTACTTTTAATTACTAACAAATTGTTTAACCATGCTTATAAAATTAAGTTAGTTAAACGAAGCGTGAAATTACCAACTATAAATATAAATTTATTAAAAGAACTACAATAATATTATACCATAACACCTTGTTCGTACGCTGTAGGTAGATTTTTGCACACAACCTTGTGTAATGGATTATCCGGAGTAGTATGCGGCTAAACTACGTCAACTGCCCTCAATTCACTTCCCTAACGCTGCACTGTACAAAGAGTATATTTAGAAACGTCGTTATATTCCAACAGGTATCCTAGCAACTAGTTTGGTTAGTTGTCTTCGATAAAATTACACGATATATATATTTATGGTTATGGTGGTCAATTAATCTGTATAGATCTGAGTAAAAACTTTGTACCCCTTTTAAAGTTCATCGCGAACTCCGAGGCGTGTGAGATTTGACATAAATCAATTCGATAAAGAATAGGGATGTAGAAGATTCTCAATAAGGTTCATCTTAAGATTTTATAAATTGCATTCAAATTTTCACCACTGCGCAACCACTAGTTAAAATTAATGAAAAGCTAAAAACTATTGCTATACTATATGAGTAAAGACCCTTCGCTACTTAAGGGCTTGAAGTAGAAATAGAATATACGTGTCCAATAGAATTGAGTCTCTAAGACTTAACCGATAGTCATAATAAATATAAAGAAAATGTTTATTGGAAATTTTTGCTTTAATGAGTCGCAGTGAACCTGTAATAAATAACTAAACAGCCAGAAGTCGAATAATATTATGGATGTGGTGCCGGCCTAAAAGGATAGGGAGGGCGAGTGTTGCCCCATTGAAATCACACTACCCATTGAAAATACAACAAAAAGCATTCATTACTCTCTAGTTTTACTTGAAATAGTGGTGCTATACCAATCTAGCCGGCCTATCCATGCGGTAGATAAAATGTCTACAGTATCTCTCTATGGATTTAGAGTTAACACTTCGCTATTCTTAAAGCATAATGTTTTTTATAAGACAAACTTAAAACCAAAGTAGTAACTAGCATAATCGGCTTTCTGTATAATTGTATTTTACATTTTAATTACGTACTTTGACAGGGCACTTAAAGTTACCGGATATGTGTACGTAAACACATAAATCGAAATCTATCACACTATTGGTTTATATTATTGACTCCCTCTAAATATATCTTGGTAGAAACGCCTCTGCTCGCCTGTCAAAATGTTATGCCCATTTATTTATGTTCGCGCAGGGATTTATAAATTTAATAAATTGTTTTATGCGATTTGATGTTTACATAACGTGAATCGAAATAAACAATGGCGAAATATGACGAGCAATTGCATTTGAGAATTGAGTTGTTGTGACAATACGAATGAGTATCAAACGTTTACTACAAAAGTAAGTTTCGGTTCCTCAATCTTACGAGTTCCGATGTATTACCTCGCACCTCCTGTTTATAGTCAATATAAATCTTCCGGTCCACAACCTGCCCGACTTTTATAATCAATTACAGAGTCGGATCACTCGTTCATGAACACCATAAATATTCAAGGAAGAACTGAGTTGTTTGCGTTGAATCATTTGCGGCCGCTTTTTAATTACGCCAATTGATGGAAGAGCATTTTATTATAGGTTGGATTACGATTGGAGGAAACACTTGTATACAGTACACGCGAACACATACGGGCGCTCAACAATTCAACAGACAAGATAAATAGAGTTGTGAGGTCTTTCTGGTCTATCAAACGGGGGTTAAACAGGTGAAGAAACTTTTGATAGATTGTAATATTTCACTCGAGACGCTGGCGGAGATCTGATGCATAAATCATTTCAGTATCTTTGAAGTCTTGAAAAGAAATGAAAAATAGAATATTTTAATGATTTCATTAAACCAATGCACGCTCTACTACTGAACGTGGCGGAATACATGATGTATGTTAAATATTTATATGCCAAATTAATAATAAATTTAATTTTTCTCTCTTCTTTTGCAATTAAACATGTCGTAATATATAATTCTGTCATCATATTATGGATTTTTTTACGATGTGCTATATTTAAATAACACGGTAACATAAATACTTTATATGTTGGTATTTTTATATATTTTATTGGGAATTTTCAGTCGTCGTATCTTAATAAATGATTGATTATAAAATTGACACATTAATTCACCATGTTTATATATTATCATACGTGAAGTATAAGACGACTGAATTAATATGATGACAATTATTACTTGGAATCTGCGGTCTCGGTGAATATTTTTTTCCTTACGTTAATATACAATATATTACATATCTTTATAATCCGAAAATTTTAACTTTGTACAACTCCGTTACAGAAATATATAATTGTTTCCTAGAAAAATATTAACAATTCTATAATATGAATTGTAATAATATAATACAGTTCTTTTTTTAACTATTTTTTTTTCTACGATCATATACGATACCACCCACCTTTCATGTCTTTATTTTCACTGTGCGCTCTATTTTCGTTGATTACATTGCATGTCTGTTCGAAATATCACAAATTCCTCGGTTACCTGTTATCACATTATTAACAAATTTCGTTCCATGTGTCTGCACGAAGTGTACCGCTTAGAAACACGCGAATATGTTTATTTGTGGTACTTGGAGCGACGCGCGACGCACGCGCAAACCACGCCTCCGCCACTTCAGTTGTTTCGTGGGAATCCACAGCGGCGCGCGTGTTTTGGTGAAATCTTCTTCCACGTCGAAAGAAAAGGCTACATGTTCTCGCAACTACTCGGCATTCCAACATGTCCAATCACAGGGACCATAGTAAACAGAGACGGAACGATCATCTGCTGAAACACTTGCCAACCGAAGTCCTCTTGAAAGCCAGAAGCACCCTTGTATCACTCGGAGGAGCTTTGAAGTCTAAACAAGACAATCAAAATCGTTCGAAAACACTTAAACAAGAGACAAAAGATAAAAAAAATCAAGAAAGGTTAAAAAGCAGCCGTTCGGAACCTGAGTTTAATGATGTCCGAAAGAAACACCGAAGCAGGATCGAAGAGAGTTCTTCTCGCGAATTTTCAAGTAGTGTGAGACCCAGGCCTCTGTCAGTCGGAGCGACAAAGCGATACGATAAGGATATAGAAGACTGGCATTGTGGTAGTTTTCTGAAAGACCCATCACCTCTACGTCAACGACAATTTGATTCAACGGAGGAAGTGTGTGTTCAATCTCGGCTTGTTATACCTGTTATTGAAAGACTTGGCAATCCAGATGTCCCTATGCAGGATGTCAGCGAAAGACCGCGAAAGAAGCTTTCCTTTCGTGAACCTTGTGAGGTGGTCGGAAGTAGCAGTGCTACTCTCGGTCGCTCCAGCAAACTAATGGGGGTGAACAGTCTAACCAGGCGACCGAATAGAGTATCACTGCGTACGGATACACGCTCTTCCAGTCTAGAAGGATTAGATTCTGACTTAGAAGTGAGTATTAAAGCGTTTTTGTTTTAACATGTAACACCGTGGTATAAACACGTGCTCTATTTTTATCGTATTTATTTTTGTTTTTATCAGCTGTTTTTCTCAATGGGTATGTTCTTCGCGTAATGCTAATGCAATAACATTATCTACACTATTTGTGTTTGAAGTCTGCTTAGTACTGCGAACGATTACTGTTCATTCGAAATTAGCGGATTTTGATGACTTCATGAAATAATAGCGTCCATCTCGGTGTATTTTCAACAGCAAAATCTGAACACCTTGTTCAAGACACGTTATTAAACTGTGCCATTACGTCAACTAGCAACAGTACACGTGTGTAATATAGACGAACGAAATTATATTAATCAACACCAAACAATTACAACACATTGGTGGCTTTTTTATTTCTATTGATTTATCATAAAGAACTTATCACTATTTACTTTGATTCCCGCGCCGTAACCAAGAACCGCGCACCCGGATGATTTTTTATAAATCTAAATCTCCGGTGACATCTCGACGTATTATTTTGCGCAACCGTGGTTTTGCGTCAAGGGCGAAGCTTCCGTCGTCGTCTCCATTTATTATTTAGAAAACTTTAGGAAACTGCTTATGTTTGTATGAGATATTTTGGAACTGCCGCCGCCAACGTGTGAATTACGCACTCGTATAGTTACCGTAACATCGTCTTGCTATCATTAAATCTTTCGGTGCCTTTAGTTTACGTTCTAAATCAACATACAAGTGATAATGGAGTGAAATGAAGCATACTATGTGTATCATTAAACCTTTTGTAGTCATTGAAGATACATTATTAGTGCAATGTGTAAATAAAGTAAGAAAAATATTTTTCTCTTATTTACTTTGGAAAAGCTGTAATATTTTTAGTTTCGATATTTATTTATGGTACAATGTTTCAGGTGTGTACATTGGAAAAGCACTTAGAGAAATATTATTTTCTTTATATTGACATTCGAATCTCATATCATTCTAATTTCAGTTTATAATTTCAACATGGAATGATTACTGATTCAATGCTATTTTAATCTCTGTTAAATCAAACTTATTGCTATCCCAACAACTAGTATATTCTTAATAAAACGTTTTATAAATAGTCAAGGAAGCAAATAATATTTTTTATCCATTATTAAGAAAAAAATTGGGTGTAAAAATATTAAGATAATGTTTATTAAAACAAGAAATTTTTCCTTGCGTAATGTCTAATAAGCACAAATATTGTTAAGATATTACTTGTCGCATCTACATATTATAATGTTATTTTTCCTTTTTGTCGGCGGAATCACTTGCGCGGTATCCCCTTCTCTGGAGTCCAGAGAGAAAACAAAAGAAAATCCAAAAACATCTGCACTTTTCAATACCAATTAATTTAATTAATTTGTTTTTACGGACGCGATGTCGTTGTTTCGTAAGCTTCAATGAGTTTCGAAATACGTTTGCTTATTGAAGTGAAAGAAGTAAACATTTACGTTAAATATAAAAGAGAAGGCGTATACATAAAGCGAGGAATAGTTTGTATTTATGAATTCCATTGTTTGTCTTCGTGGTCGATGGCGCAGTGAACGATGAGTCTAGAACGGCAAGTCATGAGTAGAATGCTTGCATTAACACAAAAATATATTACATAAATATTAATATTGTACTGGTCCAATCTATTCACATATTAGTAGTATTTAGAAGCATTTTAGGTTTTATTAACTTCAATTGCAGTTTTTGGAAAAGATCAGTGTATACGCGCTTTACTTTTAACGAACTCATAAGTTCCTTAACAATCGTGAGAATCAAATGAAAAAATACATGAAAATATAATTTTAAAACTACACCATGTCAATTAATTATATATATTAATACTTAGTTGCGACAAACAAATCCATTTCCTGCCCTGAATTAGGTGTCCTATATCAAATGTGTCCTGGATAATTGACTTAGATGAATTGTCGATTTTGGAAATTCTCCAATTTACGCTAATTTCATTCGTTTTGACCACCCATATTATAAAACATAGTAGTATGTTACCGTAACAGTAATTCTAAGGATACCAGATACTTAATATTTTTCTATTACTCACATTCGAAAATAATGTGTATACTTTTTTGAATAAATAATACGGTCTGAAGTTAGTCTAAACTATGAAGAAATCTCTCATACCGTGTACTTGTACAAATAATCTCACTGACAAAATATTTAACATTTCTTATTCGACGTGAGATATTGTTTTTATATTTCCTTACAATAATACCGTGTCCACCGGCGCGGCGCGGTATAAAAATACAGTTGTAATTTTTTTTATTTTTACTGGATTTCTCGTTACACCTGTCATCTCGCCTGACTTTAACGTACTTTTTACAGTTGTCTAATTTATTATGTCCCTAGTTGCAAATCGTAAAGTCGCGCCTGCGCTTTATGGCCGGTGAACGACGTCCCAAACGACACGTACAAAAGCTTTTATTCTAAGGGACATGACAAAATGCATGCGACATGATAATGTATGAAGCATAGCGCGAACATGCGAAATGAACTGTTTGATGCTGCACAAATGTTTTTCATTTTTAAAATTTACACTCCATTTGTATTTCGATGATTTATGAGTTCACCGTTCATGTTGAGCCATGATATCGTAGCCGTGTAATATTTATAAAATATGAAAGGAGTTATCGTTTCCGATGCGTTCAGTGATCATCATAAGATACTGATTATGTCTAGGGCTAAATTTGTTGACACATAATATGTATTGATTTTAATATTATTCCTATGCTGTTTAGAATACCGAACATGTACAGATAACACCAAAAGGAAATTACGCATCACGTTCGCACAATAATATAATAGCCATTTGACTTATCTTGCGTCTTCTACTCGCCAAAAGATTTGAGGTTAAACTTCCGCAATTAATATAAAACATTTATATAATAAAAATAAACACTTATAATGAAATCTTTGAAACTATTACTGACGCAAGTTTAAATGTATATCAAATTATTGATTAAAGTCATAACTAACTTAGTATACATTTTCAACGCAGTGGTATAACAGTCTACATTATTATTGTAGTTGTAATACTAGACCGTGAAGTTTGTTCCAAAAAAATATAATTCTTAGTAGTAAATCCCAATGAGCCAATTTAAAGATGACATAATTAAAAAAGAACAATCGAAATATAGTTCGAGCTCGGACCGAGGATTAAGTAACCGCATTTCTTTGACCTCACTCCACTAGAATGACGACGTCAACGAAAATAGACGTCTGACGTACTTACAGCGATGAGGTAGCTAAAAATTATGATCGCTATAAAGGTCATTGTCTTGGACCGATAGACTTTATTATGTCGCGTGCGAGTCAACAGGTGGATTTTTTTATAATATCGAATGTTAATCACACACATGTGCATAAATGTATTGTTGTTACAACTATATATTTTAGAATTTTATATCGGAACACGCCACACTGAAATAGTTTTTATACGGCGATAGCCTAGTTGGGTGTGGAACGGACTGCCAAGACGAATTTCCGCAGGTTCAAATCCCAAGGGCACACACCTCTTGACTTTTTCTTCACGTTCTGTATGAATTATCGCGTGCTTTAACGGTGAAGGAAAATATCATGAGGAAACCTGTACACCTGAGTAGTTCTCTATAAGAATTTTGAAGGTATGTTAAGTCTGCCAATCCGCACTAGGCCAGCCTGGTGGACTAAGGCCTTAACCCTCTGAGTAGTAGAGCAGACCCGTATTTATCAGTGGGACAGTATATAATATAGGACTGATATTATTATTATCATGTAACAAAACACGGTACACTGTAATAGTTTTTACTTAACTTCAGTAAAAGCTCTTATAATCAAATATTAGAAGCAAACAATAAACAACAAAGTTTGTATTGATCGATAAGATGTCAAGAAAATGGAAACTGCCTAGTTCGTACGCCATCGACGGTTATTTTGTGTGAACATTAATTATTTCCCAATAACTAATCAGTAAGTGGCTCACAAATATTAGATGATTCGATCATCGATCAGTGTCAAAGTTTTCTTATCTCATCCAGAAATAGGCTCGAACATTGTTTGTTATGGTTGTTCTCAAAGTTGAATGATTGCTGATTGATTTAGATTGTGCTTGGACTAGTTTTTGTTTACGGGGATGAAAACGTTATTTACTTCATGAAATTGTTTTTTTCTATTAATATATTAATATGTTCCCTTTGACGATACTTATCCATATTATAAATATGAATTTTATAAAATGTTCGCCATTTCCTATGTTCTTACGCTGCGAATCCTCTGTTTTAACAATTGCAGTAATCTGAATTCAGTTTTTGTATATGACTTTAAATTCTAATTAATCTATTAATTCTATACTATGGTGTCTAATTTAGGAAAATAGTAGAAAATTTATTTTAATTTCATGTATCATTTAAATAAACAAAATCACGAAACAGTAGTTCTCAATAATTTATAAGCAACGTTGATGTATATGGTTGACTCCCGTTCAAAATTATGACATATAATAATTATAGTATATGACGAAATAAATTATATTCTATATATACGTGTCAAGTGGCAATGACGCACAATATTACTATTGCGGTAGTGGTAAATTATGTTGCGTAAAATTTTACAAAATCCCCATCACTACGTATTTTATTTTATTATTACAATTGTATCAACTTTAATATTCTCGAAGATTTGAGTAGATATTATCATATTTTGATAATTGAATAGTTAAGATAAGAGGCATAAACCGTTGATTAACTTAAAGGTATACTTTTGATCGGAAAAATGTAATATAGGACTTAAGTTTCGGGATAAGTTTCCTACGCAGTAGTAGTCAGGAACAAAACTAGTTTGACTCACTGTTAAAAGGCATTGCGAATCGATTTTTGTGTTAATTTTATTTAATTTGGTTCACACAATATTATATAAACAAATAAGCAATATAAGAAAATGTTCATATCATTAAAATAATGGTCGGAATGTTACGCGTAATGTGAATTCGAGGCAGTAATTTTCTGTTAATGTGCAAAAACTGGAAATCAAGATGGAAAGTAGGCGATTACAACTCAAATTTTACGGGCGTGCTATTTTTCAACGGATCGTAATATAGATATAATGATATCAAAGACACCGTAAAAACTGTCACTGTATGGGCTCGAAATACATAAAGTTATTGCAGTGTTAGCAAGTCGGCAGTCATATTAATTTTACCCAATAATTAATTTTTAAAGTTAGTGTGTCCTTAGAAAATAAATTTGTTTATTATCAAAGACGATCTATCATTTATTCATCAATAAAAGATATCCCATAGAGAAACATTTATTCCAGAGTAGTTTCTGTCTGATAAATCAATTTTAAATATTACTCAATTGAGTTGATGGGAGTATCTCCATAACTAGACATGATTTGTTACAACAAAAAATATTTTCAAATATTATTTCATTGGATAGTTGTATATTATATCTTTGTTGCTATAATAGTCGCTGGATGCGGGCCATTTCCAGAAGGTTTATCTGGAAATCTTGGGAACGCCCATATTTAGCGGTAGACATACTGCAGCTAATAATAATGATGATTCATTGTAAAAAACTACATCATAAAAATATTTTGAATCCACAATTGAACTTATCTTTTCAAAATTATTTTTTATTAAATTATACTGAATATTTTGATTAATAATAATAATGTACTGTCTACCATACCACTCCTGTATAATGTGCCCACTACTGAGCACGTGCCCCTTCCATTATTAAGAAGGTTTTACCTTTTAGCTGGCCTAGTATGGTTTGACAAAAATCACACACCCTCGAAATTCTTATAGAGAATTTTCGGGTATGTATGGTTCCTCACGATATTTTCCGTCACTGTAGACAATAATTGATAAACAATATACATTATACACCTAAGTTCAGTAACAGGTTCTATAAACTCAATTCCTATACATAATACGATGTTCATTGGTGCTAAATAGTTGGCATACATGATGTGAGCGAAGCCACAACACAAGCAGTGTGATTTGAGACCCAGTTAAACCTGGTGGCCAACCGCAAAATCAAGATTCAATGCACTATCTACGTACTGCAAATAGATCCAATCATTATAATCGACATCACTTGCTGTAGAAAGTAATGCTTTGTGCAAAGTGAAAGACCATAGGATAGCATAGGATTAGTTAACCTTTTAAATGTTACTCATATTATGTAAAAAAAACATAGTCATTATTACCCACTTTCATAGTAATTGTAATTTCACTGCTGTCTATGTCTATGGTCATGCAGGGATTAGGCCTATGGGTTCTACCCTAGCCCCGATAGTGTGACAAAAAGAAATCAATATGAAAGATCCTTTACCCAAGCCCCCAATTTTGCGCTGAAATAATCTTAACTTTGACAGGATCCTAGCCACACTGGTTCAATTGGCACTCGGCCGGTTTTTTTTCAAAGCCCACGTTGACTGTCAATTGGAATATGTATTGTCGTATTAGTGTCAATTTATGAGAAAGCGCGAGCCGTGACACGCCGTGATGTCAGACATATCTCTTTCTGAAGTCCATGTGATGGCGGTACCTGGCGGAGATCCAAGAAGCGATGAACTGGTAGATGTCCATACGATGTGACGTACACAGTACATGAATCTGATGACCTGGAATTTGTTAAATAATGGAAATCACTTTCATATGGGCGAATGATTATGATCATTTCCTTAATTTATAGTGCATTATTTTATTATTATTTTCTGAAGTTATTAGATCGATAGAGATTAATAAGGTTTTCCTTATTTATGCGAATAAAAAAGTTTTGATTAAAAATTCTCATCAAGGGATAAAAGATTCCTAGCTGGGCGAAATTTTCCTTGAGCTTCATTTCATTTAACGTCAAGTGCAGTCGAGTCACTTTTCCGTGCTAAAATGATAACGTAGGTATTTTTCTGAAAGGACCTAATTTGTTACATATGGCACAAATATTTACGGTACAAATCTCGGTAGATTCTCCGTTTCAACTTTTCTTTATCATTATATTCAATTTGAGATGAAACTATGGAAGATATTATGATTAACTTATTAAAAAATCTTTTTACATTTAATCCAAAGCGATAGTTTCTTTTAAGAAAAAAAAAAACAATTCAAACGAACCGTCTCTATCCAACTTATGAAATAATTTTCAGGTTTTCTTACTAGAAGATTACAAAATGCGTTTTATCAAGAGATGTAGTAGATAGTGGCCATAGCGGCCCACGGAATAGTGTCACGAATAGTATATGTAGATCCGGTTCCAATAAGCCGGCATAATTGTATCGACTGGTGAAGGGTAATCACCTCTCGCCAGTCGACCGTCTATTAGACCCCACTTCACTTACCATCAGGTGCAGTGGAAGCACTACCGTGCACTTATTAAAAAAGATATATGAAACTTGGTTACTAGTAGCCCATTACTCGGGCTTTTTACTCTACATTAGTTTGTTTTTGGTCGCAGAAAGTACTATATATAGCCGTACATTGGAATGAAATTAAAAATACATCTATTTAAGTAGGTTACAAAAATACCACAATAGTGATAAATGTCGCTATGTTTAATTCTCGCATTCGAACCGCGTGGAGCACTGAAACTATGAGATGTAGATGAATCAAATTGATTCCTCTTGTTTTATAAAATTCTTATTTCAACTAGTTATCGTCATATTTATTTTCATGCGAGCACCAGATACGAAATGAATCATGATATATATCGAGTCATTTATTAAATATTTGCATAAGTAGTGGAAATCGAACCTAGCACGTGAACCTGTTCACTCGTCACTGTTTCTGAGTCAACAAATAGGTCATTTAAATGTATGAAATTATACATACTATTACTACTGTCTTGGTGGCGTAGTTTAATTCCGTCCCATGATATGATAGGGGACGAGTTCACCGCCATATCGGGCACAAATTCCCGGGATGATACTGAGTAGAAAAACCAAATATCTCTTAGCCCGACCCGGGGATCAAACCCAAGACCTCTGCAATACAACCAATACAACTACGAAACCGAGGCAGTTCATATAAAATATTTTTTTAATTAAACTACGTTAGTTTGCACGTTGCAGTGTAACTACTGTAATCAACATTTCGCAGGCAAATTAATACACGCGTTATACATATAGAAATTTCGGTGTACAGTTTAATAGCTTTTGCATAGATATTGTTAATGAATATTCATGTTACAGAGAATGTTTATTATGGTGATGGTTTGAAAAATCTTGATAAAAACTTACTTTGATAAATACTAGGATAAATGTAAAGTAACGTAAGAGCGAAACAAAAATAATATAGGTTAAGGTTTGTACAATTGTAAAATGTGGGTAGATATTGTAACTTTGATTTTCCGGACGACAACCACCTCAGTCACCGCCCCATCCCCCAAAAATTATAATATATATAACCGCGATCAAATCCGCAAATAGTTTTATTTCAATGTCTAACATTCGCGCGAACATAAGAAATAATGATTATAGCTTTAATTATTATAAGAATTTGATCGTAATTAATACTTCGCTTCCTATAAACTCAACAAATTATAAATGCACTAATTCAGCTTTTGCCTAATCTTTAGGTATAAAATCATGTACTTAGTTTATAATTCTGTAGTAATATGACAACAAAAAATTCATAACATTGTTTCATCAAAAAATCGAAAAGCCAAAAGCACGACTTAAGCTGGTCGCGTACTAAAGGATCTGAGGGTTTTAAACAAGCGCTCGGCCTGAATAATCTTTTTCGATCTGTTACGCGGCATGAATGAAAGGAACGTTAATTAAACATATGTTATATCTCACGCCTGCGCCCGTTCCCTTTTATTTCGCTGTCATAATGTTCGTACTACCTCTTTTATTACCATTGTATTTTTAACCGTGAATTATTTCACATAGTGTATATTTTTAATTATTCATAATTAAAGGACTTTAGTTTGTGTTATAACCATCGCTTGAAGTGTTATAAGGCGTTGCGCACACGCTGTAATGTATTGCTGTGATTTGAGCAACAGTCATCACTATGAATCTGATAGTTACTAAAGTTGCTTAAATAAGTTTTCAAGCAACGTCTGCAACGTCTTTAGTAGCGTATTTTCAGTTCCTGAATCTTTTCTGAAACAGGTTACTAAGCATGATTTTAGTAGGTAACTAGTATGTCTACAGTAGTTGCTTTACAGCTGATTACCGGTATAGTAAATATTTAAAGTAAGTCTGTGAAGTTAAAAAATACCTTTTGTCGTTTATAATTCACCTCTGGCTTTGCTATGGATAGAAGCTGTAAATATATTGCCGACTCCTCCTTATCCTTCTATTGGATAAATTTGGATGCGGGTTGAGAATAATTAGTACTCCCCGAGACTCGCTGAGCTTCATCGCTTGATATCATAAAATGCGTGCCACTGCCGATCCTGGCTTACAGATGTTGCAGTGGTCAGTGGATGTAATAATAATACCAGCCCTGTATCATATAATGTTCCATTGCTGGGCTCGGGCCTCCTCTTCTCCTGAGAGGGATAAGGCCTTAGTCCACCACACTGGCCAATTACGATTTGACATACCCTCACATGCCCTCCAATTCTTATAAACAAAATTCGCAGGCATGTGACGATGTTTCACTTCACCACAAAAACAAGCGATCATTTACAAGGAATACACATATAAGTAAATTTAGGCTATTGAGTTTTTCTTTGTGGGTGGGAGCGGAATAGTCCCGTAATTCTACATGTACACTAGTATGAACTCGAATGGAACTCCGCATCGCTGCAAGTTTTATTCAAGAATTATTTAAACCGAACGTTATTAATTGTGACGATTATATTTACAACAACCGCTACTTCAGTGTAACTTTTTAGTTTGGGCAATAATTACCTCAGATATTCCTTCCCCTCATATACCTCCTATACAACCTGGATCTAGAAAATATTTAGATAAAGTGATTACGTGCCGAGTATTTACCAATGTTAACAATGTTAAGCAACTCAAATGTCAAGTTGCGTAGCCTTTTACTTCATGGCGTACTGTAATCATGACAATTAACATTCCAAAACGCATCGACGACAATGAAATATATTTCAATTTGACAATTAAAACCAATATAAATTGGACTGGTTATTTAGTTTATATACATATTTATGTACGGATTTGGAAATTGTAATGATACGACTAGTAATACGACATTTTCCAATAGTTTAACTCATAGTTACAACTCAAAAAATGATTTTATATTAAAATACTAGCTTACCCGACAGACAGATCCTGTCAACTATGAATTTGCAGCGCGCATTCTGTCAATCGCTAAAATTAACTTTTCTTAAATTTTCTAACGTTCCGCTCAACTTCCTTATTTTTTTTCTTTCATAAGATCCTTCTCCTGACAATAACAAATACAACAACAACAAAAAATTTGTGAAATCGGTCCTGTCCTTCACGCGTGATGGCGTGACCAAAGGAAATTGGAATTAATTTATATGTATGTAATAATATATATATATATCTATCCTTGACCTCTATATTATTATTGTATAAAGTTGATTTTGATGAAATAATAAAATTTGAACGGCCTGAAGATAGTTTGACACATATATAGTTCAGAATGTTGAATTTCAAGAGCAATGAACGAACGTTTCCGATCATTTACCTTCATATTGAATATTATAAATACAATACCATATTACTATCACTATAAATGTTTTATAACACCACGATGCAATTCAATATATAAAATAATTTCTTGATGCATATCGTCGACCGTAATTATTTACTATTTTAGGGCATTCGTTTAATCATCAGCCACATAAAATCCACTGCTGAACCTATATTCAGTTCGGGAAAATAATAACATATTTTTCATAACGTAATATAATTTATTTTGTCTACAGAGCCAAGCCATGAGGATTGTGCGCACCGTTGGTCAAGCATTTGAGGTTTGCCACAAAATGCAAACAAACACTCCTGATCAGCCCGCTCCTTCCACATCCTCAGCCGTAGACGACATCGTGCACGTGGACCGCGCCAGCGACATCCCACCCTCCAAAGGTTTGAGGCCGTCCCGACACCGGAACGCTAACTACTTAATCGCATTCTAAAAGTTCTCTATAAAAAATAATTTATAAAACACTTTATTCTTTTAAAAAATGTATTTATCCAATTGCGAAGTGCTGTATTGTGAGTCCAAAATACGTTGAGGAGCCATCGACAGCCATCAAACCGCTTGAACAATCAAACAATTGCCTGTTTATTCAGAGTTTCAAGCGGTTTAAACAGTTCTCAACACACGTGCTGATACTGTTTCTACAAGCTTGACCGGATTATTCCCGGCATATTGCAAGGTTCTCCCTGTGCAATTTAATTATAGGCTGCAGTTAGAATTACATGTCAATTATCCGTGTTTGTTAATTAAGAGTGTTAACCGCCGGCGACAGAGCACTGCGAAATTAAATCTGAGATCAGTTTGTTTGCTCTGCGAATGTGGTATTTTAGCTGAATACTGTGATTTATTTTGTTTGCAAAGTGTTTACATCAGTATATCTTATGATTGCAGACGGACTACGCAGGTTGATTTCCTGGAAAGTTGAACTAATTAGAGTGTACCTGTTACCACTTATATACTGGTATTACAAATTTCTAAAAACAAACTGACAAGGCCAGACTTTCCTTGAGTATGTCGCTACCGAGTGGAGTGAAATAAAAACTGCAATGAGGACTGTTGATTAAATAAGATGTCGTTCATATATGTATCTATACAAATAGGCGCGGGTGCCCCAACTAACCATATTCATCTTATACCGCCTGTAATGTATAATTCGGATATTTTATTTTTAATCTTTATTTAAGGAGCTTGGTCGTAATTTCACGATTATGTCGCTCCGTACGTCCACTTTCACCCGTGCCTACTAATTTTTCATGACATTAAAATATTTTTTTAATAATATAAAGTCTGAGCCCCTTTTGATATAGGAACCGACAAAACGCTATTTATGCTGCCCACATTAAAGCTCAAAGTATGAGGCCCACTCCGCACACACTCCAACAATTTGGATATCTTACAGTATTCAAAATTTCATCTTTATTCTCTTAGAAATATAGTCCTTTAATTTATAGCACTCGTTGGGAAAAATTGTAAACGTGATTAAAAACAAGGAAATTAATTATACATTTAGAATTGATGCTTTAGAGCCCGTTCAGTTACCAGAATAATATTGAAAATGCTTCAATCAACCATTTTACTTTTCATAACATGTTTTACTTTTGAAAAAAAATTACGAATAAGGAACCGGAATAAATATCTTCTAGATATCAATGTTTTATTTTATTAACATAATCGTTTTATGAGTTATATTAAATTAATATATCGACTATAATATGCTATCACATCTCTGCTAAATAAATAAAAATTTGAACTACATTGACGTTATTATTATCAGACTGGGTTTCGTATGTTTGATGTTTAACTTCGTCTTTAGGTACTCGAACTGAAAGATCACATAGTACCACGTCGACACTCACAAACGATAATCGCCTTACATCGTCAGCAAACGAGCCAAAATGAAGCTGTCTCAGTCTCATTTCACACTGGACGAACGCTCTGATCATCGAGCGGAAACTCATAAATTATACAAGTGGTTTGTGCCAACTGGGTATTACACGTTGTATTTATGATTATAATCGCCTGATGGTCAAGGATTTTAGTGGATAATGTTAAATAGAAAATTAAATGTGGCAATCGCAGGTGGCAAACTATCGGATCAAATAACAGTACTCCGCCCTCTACGGGACTCATCAGCAATATCAAAACTTTCATGTTACTAAAAAAAGTTGATTAAAAACGTTGTCATCATTCAATTTATTATCAGCAAAGGGCATTCGTTTTTTTAGTCGTCCTCGTCGAACAAAGGAAAACAAACTGTTACCACATCTTGCGTGGCACGTTTCACCTTTTTTCAGTTTTTGTGGGCGATTTATAATTAGAGTTTACGTATTTTTTATGACATATAACACGGCGTGTCTGTACCGGCTGGATCAATGAGCGCGTAATAATAAACGGTATTAACATTTATAGTTTTGACAATGATCACCTTGATAAATATTTGTTTTATTTGTTTTATATATAATTTAGTTTTTAGTATCAGTGTTTTGTCTAGACTACAAGAAACATTTTAGAGCTTCTGTTTAACCTATCCAGTTCATTAACAAGTATATCGGCATCGATACCTATTCGGAGATTTCAAAATTAGGATTTCAGGAACCAAAATATTATAGTTAAATAATTATAACATCGTAAACATAGTTTGCTTTTTATGATTAATTAATGCATCTGGCGAGACGTCATGGATAATTTAGTAAAACATAAATAATATGCCACGTATCCGGCTTTCCGGCCTACATTTCACGATACCGAATAGTCGTAATCTTCGGACAGTACTGTAAGTACATTATACAGGGCCATTCTGACATTATGTTACTAAATATATTTTAACATCGAATCATAGATCATGGTACAGTCGCGTCTCTAAACAACAGAACAAAATAAAACTATACCTACAGGGCTAGTGATGTGATGTGTTGTTTATTTTTTTGATAATAATGTCTTTTGATAAATTTATTGATTTTCGGGACATTTAATGTCCCAATCAGTCGCAAATCGGGACGCGTCTCCAGAACTCTGATAACCGGGATATTCCGCGCACATCGAGACACCTGGTAACACTACGTCAGAACATACTCTGTCTGATTTGACTGCTTTATTTTACTGATCTGCTTCATTAATTCTGTTTTACTTAATTTCTTTTTCTGTTTTTCTAGTTCTGTTTCTGGTTTAGTGTTTATATTTAATTATAAACTATATATAATATCTGTGAATTCATTAATCTTACATGGAAAGCTTACAGTCTGACATAAAGAGATTAAGCTACAATATACGGCAGGAGTACAATATTATGTGATTTGTGGTATACGAGGTTCCAAAAATCCAGTCAACTGTGTTGATGTATAAATGCAATTTAGGAAAACAGAGTAAAAGAAAATAAGACAGAGCAAACGTTGTTGTTTAGGAATGTAATATAATAATATAATATAACATACATATCTTCTGGGGTTCCAGATACCCTCACTGATCTGGTTTGGAGCATGATAAAAAACTATTCTGTCTGTACTTGGACTCTGGATAAATTGAAAAGCACTGGCTTATTAATTGAAATGTTTGGTATTCTTATATAGCACTTACGCAATGGCTCTGAACAATTGATGCTCTCTAAGCATACCAATAAGGTACAATATGTGAGCAATATTTCTGCGAATGAATAAGGGTACAATATGGTGACTCTGAAATGGTATACTGGATTGTGTTGCCGTACTAGTTGTAACACTAAGCTTGGTTGGTTAACCCTTCGCCTCAAATTTTTGATAAACAGTGGGAATGGTAATCTGAGATTGCAAAAACATTTGTATTTGTCTTTGAGTATTCTTGCAATTTTGAAGTGTACCATGGTGGTGGTGGTGGTTTATTGTTGGTAATAACATTATGAACAAAAAAAAAGTAAAATATTAGATAAAACCTTACGACTGACATTTATTATACTGCTTATGATAAGTTATTTTCTGTTAACCTGTTGAGTTGTAGAAATATTTTAACCGTGGTTTTATCGAGCAGACATGCACAAGGAATTCATGTCATGATGATACTTCAGAGATGGATGTCTTCTGATTTTAGTGGATCATTAGAAGCTGATGTTTTAATCAAATAGTTAAAAAAAAGTATGTTTAGAGTTCAGTTATTGTCATTTTGTATATATGTAATTATATGGCGAGAAATTACAAGTAGTGTTATAATAATAAAAAAAGTTGAAACATATTCGGTAGAAGTAGCGACGGATGTGTGCTTCAGTATCGATACTATTTACGGAGCCCAATTTACGGAATGTAAAATTGACATTACCGAAAATTATGTACAAATCCTGGTTCCGATGAGTTGTCAACATTGTGTAATGCATATGAAAATTGCTGTAGTTGTTTTTATTCCATGTTGGCCATGTTCTCTCTAAGCGGAACATACACGTGTAGCTAACGCTGTACTTGAGTAGTGTAATTGTAAATCACATGTCTCCACATCGGCTTCGATCGCCAGTGACAGTTTTTTATCAACACTGGGGTTACGGTTAAGTCTGCTGGTTCTCTTAGTTGAATCTGGTCCAGTGTCTTGGTTATGCCTGCGATATAGAACCACTTTAGCGAGGACTTTATAGATATTTGACATCAAGTTGTAGATCTATAGTTATTTATTCAAACTGTTAAGATTTATAGTCTTCTTAGTGTTTCTTATATTTTAAATAATATCCCATTTAGGAAGTGTCTTGACACGCGTGGCTTAACTGATTATTCGACTCATAGTTACGGGGTAGGCTGCGCTTTCAATTGGTTTTCTGTTATAACAAACGAAAGTTTTGAAGATCCCGAGATCTCTGTCGTATTTTTAGTTGTTTCGTCCGATTTGATCTTGAATGTTGCTATGCTCTCTGGAGTCCGTCATTCATCGAACATATTCAGAGATTGGTATGAGAGCCCAGAACTGCTTCTGGACAGAAACTGCTTTCTGTATCATTTTTCACACGTGAATAACCACTGCCACAGTTTACAAAGCTACGAATCTAGACTTGCTCAATTTAAAATCAGTTTTCTTGAATAAAGACGCGAGATGGCAGATATCATTTTTTTTATTTTACAAAAGTGGGTTAACGTTGACATTGATAACTCTGTTTTGTTAATGAAACTTAATTTTGCTGATTCTCGTTCTGGCAACCGTCTCCATAACAGAGTGACTTTCAACTTGCCAACACGGCGAATCAATTATAGTCATCACTTGCCTTTGTGGCGAATGTATCAGTCCACAATAATATGCTTCAAGAAATTTGTATTTTAGCGGTAAAGTACCTCAGATTAAGAAACTTGGAATAATAAATTCTGTCCCTAATTTGTGACTTCAACTAATTCGTTATTACTAATTCAAACACAATGTGACTTGTTTCCTAATTTACTTTTATTGCATGTAGAGTTCACTTCTAGAAAGTCGTGCACCCAGTTCTGTTGCTAATGTATCCGTTCTTAATTTGGAGTCTGTACATCTTATGTTATCGATTAGGTTAGAAGAGCTAGTAATAAAAAAAAAAATGTTCTTTTCAATCTTCTTGTGTAGTCGTATAATAGTAATTGTTGTCCACTGACTTCAAAATAATTTATTCTTAAGACCTCAGTCAATAACTATGTGAGTGTAGGTGTTAATAATGTCTCTGTTCTCGATGAGAAGTTCATTGCTGATGTTCTCTGCACCTGGAGTTTTATTTGACTACTTTTATTTTTCAGAGATTGTCTCCGGTACCGGTTCTTTAATGGTCGGATCTGTTGTTTCTGTAGTATTTCTGCATGTGTATAATTCTTGGATGCATTTAGTAGCTTTGATAGAGACTCTCGTATTGTGGTTTCTATTATGCCGTTTTTATTCTTTATGCTGGGGATCTAATCTCTTTTCGCTGTCTGTATTTTCCCGTCTTTTTTCTTATCCCGCTTATCGTCTCAAGAGTAACACTTTACAAAAAAATGTCGAACCGTAGATGAATTAAATATTTGTAAGTTTAGAACAAAATAAATATCAATAAAAAGTAATTTTAATATTACACGCCCTAGTGCTACTAGTATTACTCTAGAGATTTCATCGAAGGGGCAACATCACATTTTCAGCCAAAAATAAACTCGAGCACACGCCATATTCGTATTAATTCGATTTTGTGTGAAAATATTTTGTGTAAAATTAACCTGCATTATTTAAGCTATATCAAGTTGCTTAAAATGACTATTTTTGAATGAATATAGAACCATGGTATTTAAAACCGACCATAGTACATAATATATTAATTTTGAAAGAAGAATGAAGAGATCATTTTAAAATGTGTCTCCAAGGTTATAAATAATAATGCAACGTTAAAACAACAAGTGAAAATGAGAATTCCACGAATGTATAATCATTATAAGATTTGTATTTACGCGTATAATTAACATTATAGTGTTCTGGGGCATTATTTTAACGCAACCTTATTCAAATATATATTTACAAATACATTTTGTACGTGTACACCATTACAAAAAACGCTACTGAGGTATATGGTCAATTATAAAAAAATACGTGCTTATATTATTATGTACATACAATATAAAACTTACTTTCTACATTTTACATGTTTATTCGGTTTTTATATGACGTAAGTCTATTAACTCAGTCAAAATACACTGTGATGTATAAAAACAGATTACTTCATGTACTTACATATTACTAAAGTTTCTCAATAGGTATAATTGCTCGCTTTAGAGATTACATCAAAATGTCTAAATTAAGTTCAAATCCCTAAGAGCATACAAAAGGTGAAACGGCCTGTAATAAATAAAGATTTTCGCTACATAAATAATAGGAGGTGACATAAGTTTTAAGGTTCCATTAGTTAAATTAATATAAGCCAACTTCGGTACGTCAATGAATAAGCCGACTTGAAATATATTAGGCTTTATTACTATTTTTAGGCCGTTTTAATTTTTTTTTTATCAATACTATGTAATTCATTGATAAATCTTACTGTATCCTTAGCTTATATTACAATATAATTATTGTCGTTAATATACTGGTCTAGTTATAGGTGGTTTCGAAAAAACAAGAATCCCGGATTCGACCAACCAATACAACCCTCATCAGGTTATAATCTGTCTATCCGTCGGGGTCCCTTGGGTCCCACTACACGTCTTCTACTACGCAGTTGCCATTCTAAAACCCTTTTAAATTAACAAGGGGGTGGTGATATAAAAACGCATTGTAAAATATTTGTGAACACAAACGAAACCAAAAAATAAAAATTAATTTTTCACTTTTTTTAACATTTTTTTCTAATACGGACATGCCAGTCCCATCATTATTTAACATAGAAAATTATTGATATTACAAATAGTATTAAAGCAATATAATAAGCATCTTATTGGTTTGATTATTGTATACGTGTAGTCCGTCTGCAATTAAATGATTATGGAATATACTATTCACTCGAAAAGTTTAAAAAACATTTTGTATTGCTAATTCTAGTATGTAATGTGATTTTATTGCTCATTTATGCGACGTGATATACAATTCTATGTAAAACAATAAGTTTTAAACGATTCGAAGGTTATTAAACTAACAAAACCTGTTAGTAATATTGAATGGAGATGGTTATTGGGACCTGGTATTGGCAGAAGGTGCGTCAGATTGCGGTGCTTCGGAGTCCGCTGCCTCGACCTCCAAGGGGATTGTGGAGGAGGGAGCCGTCGGAGGGAGAGAGGAGCCAAAAAGACCCACCAATTTGGAACTACTGCCGCCCCCGCCAAGGAAGGAAGGAAAACGTTCTCCACAGGTAATAAAATACAGATAACATGTTTTTCTACAATTTACGTAGTTTAATGGACAATCTATTGTGCAATTATTTTAAATAAAAGATTATTTTATTGATTTGCATTAGATTATAAATCGCATATTTGGAAAAAGCATCCTTAATAAATCATTGTGGTATTGGTTAGTGTATAAAGATTATATTTTTATTACATACATTTCGTAATTCATTAAAATAATAATTAATAAATACAAAGCGATATATAACTCTAAAATCAAAAAATATTTAGATCAAACTCTCTTACATAAATACTTCAAATCGATCAAACAAAAAAGAATTGAATATCTAATTAAACACTTTTATCATATTAATTAATCAACTAAAATTTGCCAGCTTATTTATTATATAAGAACTGTTTTCATTATGGAATGTTCGACCTTACTACATAATATAATCATGAACAGTAGTCCGAACAAAACGGTTAAAAATAGTAACATTATTATCGAAACTGTAAATAGTAACCTCTCCTCAAGATAATCGCTCCACCGCATTGAATCCGAGAAGCGTTACAATAAATCAAACCATAATAATATCATCGGCTTGCGAATGTCTTCGATTCGTCGACGTGTGTTTTCGTCTATTGCAATGACGTGATTACTCGTCTAGTGAATTTATTATTATATACGATGGAAAAGTTGTTTTTAATGAAGAAAAACTGAAATTTTGGTAGACTCCACACTGGGCTACAGGCAGAGATTCAAGTCTATGGGAGGAAGGTGCCGCTTTTCATTAAACATACCATTTATCCGTTTGTCTAGTAAGACATAAAAAGGTTTTTTACGTAATATCTTTTGGTCTGCAAATTATAAAAAGCGCTAAGTATATATTCATATAAGTGTTTTATACCTATATACACCGTTTCGAAGGTACGTATCTACCTCGATGGAAAAAATTTAAGCCCTTGTCACAATGGAGTTCCTAATACGATATCATTTTCTACGTATATACTTTTGTTATAGTAATTAGTAATTACAACTAGAATATTATCTGAAACGTTATGAGAAATATATGATGAAATCTGGCCTTCTCTTATATATAGCTTAACCTATATTATCATCATCATTTCAGCCGAAAATCGTTCACTGCTGGATATAGGCCTCCCTTATTTAGCCTATATAAACGACAGAATTCAAACAAGAATGTAAATTACAATTCTAGCAGGTTATTTCATAGGCAATGACTACTTTATCAATCTCAATGAGAAATATAATACTTTCACATAGTACACTTTACATTTATTAATTATTTTGAGTTTAGTAAAATATTTATTTACTACAACGTTACGAGGAAATACTATTTATTTGTTACAGTAATATATCACAAAAAACGTCACATATCAAAAGATTGAAGATGGTAGTGTAGGCGCGGTTTAATATATTTTATGTTGCCATTAACAGTTAACATATTGCGAACTCTGAATGAACCCCTCCTAGCTGAATTTCGGACACGGACAATCATAACAGAGATCAGTTAGATACGCAGGAAATATTATAGTACACAAGTTTCTGTGCAATACACAGGTGAATTTACTTCACTCTCATAGTCCGGTGACACGGTAATCCGACAGCACCGGAAAGATATTAGGCGCAGGACCAAAGGCTTTACGTGCTTTCTAAAGCACGAGAGCATCACATCGCCAACTCCCTGCCTCCTAGCTGCAACGGAGTAAATTCAAGATGGAGAAACCCAGTCACAATTTTTTTTGGTCCGACCTGGGATTCTAATCCAGGACCTCAGCGCGCTAGTCGTATTCGTACCGCGTACACATTACAACTGCGCCACCGAGGCAGTTATGCGATCTCTACCACATATAGAAGATTCGTATACGTGTATCTATTTTAATTATGTTTGCACGGCTGCTAGCTATCACAAAAAAGATTTATTATACACCCTACCGCGTAAGCAAATTACGATCTGAACAGATTTTTGTGACATTAAACTGTGTATACCTACCTTGAAAGTTGATGTTATGTAATACGTTTATTATAAATAGGACTTCTATAAGCTTATATCTTTCAACAGGAACGGTGTAGGGGATATTTAATTAGGACTAAAGATGATCTATGTTTTGGAGAGAGTCATCAATATTTGAGATTATTGTTACTTGACGCACTTTTTATATGGTACATATTATTATTTTGATAAAATTGAATTTATGCCCGCGAACGTTAAAATTTTTAGTAAAATCATTTCAGACAAAACTCGTTTAACTAAAAGGCTTAAATGATGTTCCTAGTTGTTTTAAGATATAATTTACATGTTTATCGAAGCCGTCTTGGGTTCTGGTGAAAAAGACAGTACATAGGTGTATTTGACTAAAAAAACTGTTGGCTATTGACTATACTACATTATGCAGTGCATTTTTTATTTCTACCATAACTACTTTACATATTTACATAATCATAGATATTCTTTGTAACTTTAATAACACATTTTTGTAATTTTTTATGTATATAACAATAAAAGATTATGTTGCTATAAGTACATTTAAAAAGCCACATTTTTTCTGTGAAAGCAATGTATTTAATCAAATATTACACTAGATTTCTTAGAATTGTATTTTCGTTTGTTTGTAACACTAGTTGCTAGATGTTGGAATTCCCTTAATTAAATACATTTCATTGTCTCTTTTCATTGCATTCTGTGGAATAGCAGGCGAAAGGCAAGGTACGTAATTATATAATATGTTACAATTGTCATTCATTTAAGCTTATGCGGACACCTGTCAGTGTAGTTATTTTTTATCTCATAATTCATTTCTAGATAAGAAAAATATTAAAAAAACTAGCTGACCCGACGGACGTTGTCCCGTCTTAACTATAAATTTGACGCGCCCATTCTGTCAATCGTTAAAAGTTATTTCAAACAATTGACAGTTATATAAAATTAATATTTTCGTTAAGTTTTCTTAAATTTTCTAATTTTCCGCGCATTTTTTTGAATTTCATTCTTTCATAAGAACCTTACCTGACAATAACAAACACCACAAAAAAAAATAGTGACATCGTCCAGCCGTTCACGCGTGATGGCGTGACCAAGGGAAATAGGGATTCATTTTTATACATAGATTGTATGTATATACAGATTTCCACCGTTTAATGCTATTTACCTAAAATAAGCGCTTTGAAATAATTATTTCAAGTCACGCGGTCATAATAAAAATAATATATATATTAAAGCAGAATAATAAAGACAATTCTGCCAACAATGCGTACCTACTGTTACTGCCATAGGGTTCATATGTACAAATCAACAGGTTTCACTCATCAAACTGTAGGCGTATACGAATACAAATAAGTCTCCCGTAATATTAAATCAAACAGATTCTATTAACAACTACAAACGCAAAAATAAACTTCGGTGTACCGATGAAGACATTTCCTAGAAAAAAAACTTATTATTCACCGTACGATAGGCGTTCCTATGTATTTCGATTTCAAATTCATAATTGGATAGATGAAATCGATATGAATTAATAAATACCGTAAGCACATAACATTAACGTTATCTTTGCACTGCAGCTTCAAGTAAGTAAAGTATTTATTAAATACGCGCGGTTTTAATAGACATTATATATAAGAAAAAACTTAGGAAAGAATGGATACGATAATATTGATGTACGATAACTGTTGAATTGTTGACATAATATCATAAAAATCATTTTCAGTTCCAGTTTGTTGTGATGGACTGTATTGTTTTTACGTCAATTCTGCCCATGTCAAGTTTGAAAAGGAGAAGACAAAAAATAATTTCAATGAGACACATTACTTTAATGAAAGAAATGTTGAATTAATACAACTTTTCGTAGATGTTAAACTTTGCCATAGATGGAAAATGTAATCTAGTCAGAAGTAAAGTTAGTTAGTAGGTATTGTTGTTATGATTTCAAAAGACATTGCAGTCCATGTCCAATACTCAGAATTATATGTTAAACATAAATTAAACCTATCGCAAATTATTTAGGAAAAAAGAAACTATATAATAATAACCAAAGTTAGGCTTTTGATAGTATAAAAAGAATACATTATTTCAAATTTATTGTTCCTATGTCTACGCAATGACTCACAGCGTTCCAAATAGAAAATATTTACTACAAGAACATACGTTAATGTAATATTTACTTCATTCCATCGCCATCATCGCGTGCACGGATCGATAATAACGTTACCCTTTATTTCATTATTCATATTCACGTTTATAACCATTTGTTTAGGTGTTTTATCACGTTTATTATCTAATGTACCCTGTAATATATTCAATAAATAATAGATTAAACCTTCGCAGCGGACAATCGCTGCACCCAGTATTAATCTGCCCGAGCTGCCGGAATGCGTGACTAAAGTCGACCTAACTCCGGGAGTCGACACCGTTGGTGATACTACGCCGCTCAGTGCTCAACACCAGCTCCAACTCTTGAAAGAGCGCCTGGAGCAACAGGCGCAGCAAACGCGCGCTGCTGTTGCCCAGTTGCTGTTGCTGCGCGATCAACTTGCTGCTGAGCAGGCTGCTCGTTGCGAGGCTCAGGTAAAAGAATTTTTATTTATTTTGATGCCCTATACAAAACATAATGCGCTAACTAAATCTACAGATTACATAAATCACATAACAAGTCCCACATATATAGCCAGGCAGTGTTCTATTGTAGGAGGCAGTGTTCTATTGTATCAATATTGAACAAAAACCCATGTTGCATAAAATATACTTTAAAAAGAAAAACCATAAGTGCAGTGCCATCTACAAAAGGCTATTAGAACTATGTTTTCCATATGAGTCATATGTAAAACATAGTAAACATAGATTGTAGATGGAGAGGTCAAAAACTACTTTTTGACCTTTCCATCTACAATCTTCTGGAGTTCAGCTTGAAATGAGAGGTGATTAAAAATACCCTCGCTTGAATTCAAAATAATATAAGCAGTTAGTTATTTGTCGGGCTGTATAAGTTGAAGTTAGTTACCTTTGAACGTGTCGTATATTAAGCAATATTTGACTTGATCTAAATATGTATTAGTTGTTGTAACCTATATTTTTCACAGCTGTGTGGTGCTGTGGATACTTATACAATATATTTTTATATTCATTCCAATTTGTGATCTAAATAAAATTCTGAGAATATGTACTTTGACACATAGTGTATTAGATATGTATTGCTCCTGCTGATTTACATAAATAGTAACCCTGTCTCGCAGATAAAATTCTGCGATTTCGCGCTTCCTTATGGATCCCAAAGAAATTTTCTGAAATGCTGCAGTTAACCCAAAACCTTAAAAAGCGATGCAACCGGACAGACGCTATAAAATTCGAATATAAAACCATAAGTGCCCTCCATCCCCATTCGCACAAATATGATAATGCATCATATTATAAACACCATGCCATTCAAAACTTGTTCTTTGTGTTCCAGGCGCGTACTCACCAGCTGTTGGTTCACAACAAGGAGTTGCTTGAGCACATCGCTGCTTTGGTTTCACACTTGCAGGAGCGAGAGAAAGGATCCACCCGACCAATCAGCGCTCAGCAACTGACATTCTTGCCTCAGGTACGTACTCAGTTTATTTTTTTTTATTTTTGTAGCTTTCATTGCGATTAATTGAGCGAATGTGTTTTGCGTATGGGTATTAATCGACATGCGAATATTTATTAAATGACAGGTTAATAAAATATTTATGATTTTATTCTCTTATTATTAATAATCGAAAGAAATGGCTATAAACAGTAATACGGGTCCCTTTTATTGCTAGCGATGACATTCTTGTGGATAACGTTACAGAATTATGGTATGTGACTCATGAGTAATTAGTGCCATAATAAATATGCCTTAAGAAAACACATTCGCTTTTAATCATAATTACCCGTACATACGAGTACGTACGTAGACTATGTTAATTATTATGCTTCCTATTTATTGTGTGGTATTATAGAACATAATATTATTAAGATAGCATGATAAATATTGTCCGTAGTTCATATTAAATAAGCCACATTTTAAAACATTTGCTGCGTAATGCATTTTTAAATCACACGAGTTGGTAGCTATAGATATAATTGTGTGCGTTGTTTTTATTTGCGCCTGTGTTTTTTAATTTTTTTTTAATTGTTGCAAGCTGTAAATATCGATATGTGCGGCCGTTGTGTATTGTGTTTTTCGGTTTATATTCATTTTCGTTTTTAATTATATGTTAGAAATAAGGTAAAAATAGTGTTGTAAAATGTAAGCCGTCTTTTTAGTACGTGCACACATTGGTACAGAGTTGAAGTGTGCGTTTGTAACATTAAAATATTTTAGCACGTAAACTGGCTAATCCTCACATGGGCTTGCATTCATAAACTTTCAGGATTCTTATAGCGGCACGGCAAAGTGCGCCCATTACTCCTGATTCTAAGTAGAATGGGGCCCAATAGAATGTCGACTGATGGGAGACAATTACCCCTCGACAAAATTGTACCGCCCTGTAGAAACTAAATATACTCACATATTTGACTGCCTCGGTGGCGTAGTTGTAAGTGTACACGGTACAAGTACGACTGCCGCGCTGAGGTCCTGGGTTCGAATCCCGGGTCGGGCCAAAATAATTGTGACTGGGTTTTTCCATCTTAAAAATTTACTCAGTCGCAGCTCGGAGTCAGGAAGTTGGCGGTGTGATACCCCCGTGCCTCGGAAAGCACGTAAAGCCGTTGGTCCTGCGCCTGATCTCTCTCCGGTCATGTCGGATTGCCATCTCACCGAACTATGAGAGTGAAGGAACAGAGAGTGCTCCTGTGTATTGCGCACACACTTGTGCACTATAATAATATCTCCTGCTTACCTGGCTGATCTCCGTTGAGATTGGCCGCCGTGGCCGAAATTCGGCTAGGAGGGATTCAAATATACTCAAGCTGATCACGGAACGCGATACACTTTCGTCGGCCACTCTAACAGGTTTTACCACCTTCTTGCCGAAATTTATAATTACTAATCGAAAAGTCATGTAATTTATCCGTCAATTCGTCATTCCAATTTGATAAAGACCTGAACCATTATTAGTGATTGAACTGATCATGCCAGGTTGAATATTTAGTGGTCTACAATAAGTTATACCATTTCTTTAAATCTTTACAACAGCCTTCGTGTCGCTATCGTCAATGCACGAATTGTTATAAGTGAGACCGCGAGTTTGATTTTTGTGTCAAGACGTCTGTCTTGTTGACACATGTTTACGTGGTCAGGGCCCTTATTCTGTATGGTAGTGTAAACGCGTAACGCGGCCGTGTCATGTTATCTTCGAGAAATGTGCATGAAATGGTATTCTGTAAGCCAAATTTCTATAGTCCTAAACATGATGCGTTATGTTACGTGCTTGTTACGCACTGTTAAAATAACATGCGGTATAGAGAATAAGGCCCCAGTAACTTTAACATTTGCGTTGACTAAAGTGGGATTGAAAGTGCCTCTTAGTTCGTAAGATCCATACAGCCAAACCTGAACCGTAGATTTGACTATTGTATGTATATATAGGATATTTTTCATAGTAAATGCCTGATGAATATTTTCGTTATGCTTTACTAGTGCATGTAAATGGATATTTTTTGTTATTAATCCTAGCAAAGGTTTCCTTAAAAGCGGCGTCTATGTTATACCTACGTTATTACCACTTAATGAGGAAATCTTTGGTCACGTTCAATAACCCGATCTTTGTGTCAGCTTGTTCACGTTCAGCTTGATTGCCAATTAAATTAGCTTCAATATTTTAATTTTTTTACCTCATTGAATTTATTTGTTAACGCTGCGGGAACCAGGCTGAAGGAGGTGTGAACGAGGCAAAAGCTGATAATACGGCATCCAACGGGAACAAGCAAGCGGCCAACTCAGATGCCCTTATTAATCTATTTGCTCCAACCACTAAAGGCAATCAGAGCGTCGAGAACAATAACTTACGTTTATCACCGTTCTCCTTGTCTCCGGCACCCGAATTAGCTAATGGAGCCACCTCAGCGCCATGTTTCGGCGGGATGACCAACGAGCAAATACAGAACTATCTGATATCAAAGTTCCAAGACATGGGCGGATTCCCCAACGGCAATGACCGCAAGCCAAGCATTAACGCTAATCAACAGTTTTTCCAAAACTGCAACGCATTCCCGCATATCCCACCACTGACAAACCACTACAGCAGCAATGACTTAGCCAGCTTACTGAACCATCAGGCCTACAAAGATCTATGTGGGTCTGATCAACTCGGTGCTACTGCTGCTCAGGCTATGAGCCTGGGCCAATCCGAAAATTCATTGTGCAGCAACAGCCAGGCCACTACATCCAAGGATTCGTCCCCAGAAGGATTCAGCTCTGACGATGGTTTGCCATTCATTATGCCACTGTCTCATAATGGTACTCTGACTGCTACTGACGATGATGGCCGTATTAGACTTATTGTGCCGGTTAGTCCCTCAGAGAGTACTTCAGAAGTAGCAGTTGAGGTTCATCCTGAGCCTCAGACATCGTCAGGCCACACGTTGAACGTTCCGGGAGCAGATTGCCCGTCGGCCCCGGGTGCTCCCATCACGCGCAGTACAAGCGAGAAAGTACCCAACCGTAGCGAGATGATGACAGCGCTGCGATCGCAATGGACAAGACACACCACCAAGTAAACGACTATAATCAACGCGGCCGATTCAAAGTTGTATTGTTATGAATCTTCAAAGAAACCAAATGTCTCGCGTCTTTGCATCTTCAATGAGCGATGCAAATTTTTATTAAGTTTATAATTTTAAAATGTCTACAATGTTGTTTTATATTGTTTCAATTTTATATGTAAGTATAAATGTCGTACCTAACGACTTTTTAAAGGTGCCAAATTTAAAGCCACTTCAAATATTGACTGGCGTAAATTATTATTAGATTAGAATATTATAATGAACTTTGTTTACATATCATGACATGTAGCTACCTATTCTAGTCCGAAACGCTATATTGTTTTATTTTTGTTATAAAATGAGTACTTACGTATCAAGGAAACATATCCTTTATCATATCGGTATTAAAATAGGGTTTAGTTTTATAGGTCATATTGTTAGAATGAAGTGCGAAGCACTCCCATATTTATGCTTCGATACGCCATAAAATACTGATATCGACCAGCTTATTTATAGCACCGAATACAAGATTTTATTTCGCGTAAGATTGCATCTTAAGGCACACAAATTATCTGAATTTGGAAGCATTTCATCTAAAATGAAATTTATGTTGGTGACCATGCTTTTAAAATACTTTCGCAAAATAAACCGATATAACCATGACACCGAGTTAAGTTAATTCTCATTTTACGTAGTATAAAGAGCCAGTATAAGTACCTGGATATTATTAAGATATTTAATTATTTATTACATAACCTAATTGCAATAATCATTATACCTACTCTCAAATCCCAATGATACAGAAAACTATTGCCAAATGTAAAGCCAACGTAGGAGTTATTATAAGATTATTACTTTTTATTTAAAGTAAATGTTGAAGAATACGTATATATATATATGGACCAAAGGCTCACAATTTCACTAATAACAGGTTTCATAAAATACAATAATTATGGAATTATCGTATTTTTTTAGAAAAGCAGAATTGCCACGGTCGTTTTGCAGAATATATCCACATCAGCGTATGCAACTCTTACAACATAGTAAGACATATAATGATCTTACTAATGTAGCAATTTCAGTATTACTATTAAATTTTAAAAAAATATTACTAGATACCTACTGTCGAATTTCCATTTTAGAATCTGATTGTACGCGTACTCATATATTATCCGAATATATTATGTAGGTGTTATAAATTACCGTTTCACGTTATGACTTCTCACTATACATGTGTAGATTATTTGAAATTTTATTAACATAATATCTAATGGACATCATATCGATCTAAAATGATCCCAAAGACAACCTAATAAGGGGAACATTAACACCGTTAATATAATTATTAAAGTTTTATTCTTCATAATCTTGATGTATCAACTATATTTAACATACCCTTTCTAAAGTAGCATTCGTTGTCAAGCAAATCTATACGTAGCCGAGTATAAATGTGTAGAATTTAAATGTATTAAAAAGTCTTTATGGTAATTCAGTAGTCAGAGTTGATTAAACGTGTATATTCAAAGCTTCAGTAGAAAATACATGTTGCAAGGTATTTATCGAAAACATTATATTACAATTATATGATTATCGTAACATATGTAGAAAAAATATAACTATTTAACTATAATTGTCTACTACGTATAATATGCTTGCGAAACAAATAGTCAAAGAATAATCGTGATCGAGCAATATATTACTCTCATGTAGCTTAAAATTATGGAAATTAGTTAATGCATGTTAAAATTACCGAGACGGTGTGAGTGTTCCTTGCACACCTATGTTAAATGTATCGCCAAATACTCTTAAATAAAAAATAGCTGTGAAATGTGTAGTCACAAATTTTAATGTTCCGTGTTTGATGTCTACTTACCATGTAATAGAAAAGTATTAATAGCCACATAATATTAATTATGGTATCATTCCATTTCATTGTAACTACCTATTCGTGTGAAAATAAAAGTACATTACAAATGTTTTATTTATTTATTTCCCCAAACACATGCCTATTTATAGCCGTACATGTTGTTATTACAGAATATAGTATTATTTTATCATATTTAGGACTAATTTTATACTCTAAAATTATTCTATAGTTCAATTTATTAAACTTATTTATATTAATTGACTGATAGAGAACACATAGTTCAAACCGGAGACTTTAGAGGTATAATTTCAAAAGCATTAACCATAGAAGTCATTGTCTGTAAATCAGTGTATCATGTTTGTTTTATTCATCTAGAGGACACTATATTGAGCGTTGCTATTTTTTATTTTTATTGCTTTTAATGACGAGTCGAGCTTGCCGTCCGCCTTATGGTCAGCGATACGACCGCCATAAATAATAGAAACACCATCCAAAACGTTGAATTACAAAATATTGTTTGGTATTCCACTGTACTTGACATCCTGAGACATGAGATGTTAAGTCTTATTATGTCCAGTAGTTACACTGGCTATTACACTGCTATTACTTTTGCGTACTCATCTTACGGATGCTGGATATTCAATATAGGCTTTGCCTCTGTGAAAAAATATCCGGTATAAAAGTAGCGTATAGCACTGAGAGAAATATAGCTTCATATTAGTGAAAGATTTAAAAATCGGATTAGTAGTTCATTTGGCGCGTTAAAACAAACAAAGCTTTATAATATTTTTATAGATTATACAATAAATCTGGCTGCATAGATTTCCTTCCTTAGAGACAACAATTTAATATAAATTATCTTGTAGTAACATCACTGTTGAACAATAAAAAATAACTACTAAATTTAACGCTAAATAGGCAGCTATTAGAAAGGTATTTATCAGAATGAACTTTGTTACGTTCACATAGTTCAGCAGTTTAATTGAAACTCGTTACTCCAACTCTACCGTCAGCCGCGTCGGTTGAGAAATAATCCTATACGTGACATGAAATTCTGTACAAATAACTTATCAAATACAGTATTATTATACTGTTGGCAGGTCTCTTGTTTGTGAGAAGCCGTTGGGGAGGTACCTTCGCAATGACTATTTCTACCGCCTAGCAGCAGCGACTTTGCACTGTTGTATTCCGGTTTCAAGGGCGTAGTAGTAGACTTAGCATCTTGTCTCAGGGTAACGAGCGAAGTGAAGTGAATGAAGGGACAGTCCTTTGTTATTAAAAGTTCAGTATGGAGGTGTTACTCACTATGGGCAGTCATCTTGCTTACCATCAGGCGAGTGGCATGCTCGTCTTGCTGTAACATAAAAAATTAAGACATCCTCGTCGATATACTGAAGAATTAATGATAAACAGATGTACCAAACTAAGGCTATTTTTTTTTAACAATATTCCGTATAAAAACAATAGAATAAAATTCAGAGCCAATATTTTAAAAGCGTTCAAATACTTTTCTCTATTTCAATAGAATTTTTTTAGCCTCTTCTGATGTTCGTTTTTAATAGGAAATATGTTTCGATATGTGACACAACAACCACATTTAAAAACATATTTGCGATATTATATAGAATATATTTTTATAATACTTTATCGCCAATGCAAAGCATAACAATAATATAAATAGAAGATAAGATAAGGGTTAGATGCCAAATGCAGAAGGCAGTACTTGCTACACGGCTGGCTCTGGAGATTTCTCACTTTGAATCCGCCGGTGCCTTAAGTCTTGGACACCGCCATCGGAGTCATTTTTTTTTATGTTTTTATATGTATTATTTTTTATTATAATTATTGCATGTATACATGTAAAAAAGACTTTTAAAATAAAGGGATACAAATAAAGATATATTATTATTTAGTTTCATTATGGTCATCTATCGTCTTGATTCTTCACGTGAATATTCTATAAAACTGAAATATCTGGTAGTGGGTATAAAATACGATTGTAGTCATAAATCTAATGTAGGCCGATGAAGGAAACTAAAATAATGATCTAAGCGAAAATTGCCTCTTTTAAATTACAATTTTTATTATATTCCTTGAAATAGACAGAATTATTATTTGATAGGAGGGTATTTATTGCTTACATTTTAATTACCTCGCCTGAATATAACATAATAATTATTTAATAAATAATTGCATTTGAGAATATATATAATTATATTTAATTCAATAAAATTGCGATGGTAAATATTTGAATTATGTGTTCCATCCGGTCAATCTACGTAGCCAAATTTTATTGCGGACTCTTACATTATAAATGTATGAATTATATAAAACACAGATGCTATCATAATAAACTATGATAACTATAAATTTATACGCCACTTACGTAATTCGCGATTTTATATTATATTTTGTAGAAAAACACTATTTATCTTTCGCCAGATCCCAACCGTCTTCCTTTTCGCTTTATCATTGTAATGCATAAATTCAATGTTAATTGGCAGTTGAAATATGAACAAAGTGTCAAATTTTCCAAATTAACTCCAGAATTCTACTATGAAATATTTGCATATTGTATATTATTTGTTCATTTTAAAATTACTTTAAAGATACGTTGACAGTGTTTCCGCTATTCTTTGTTGGATATTTCTTCAACTGTGACGAATATCGGAAATCATAATCGTAATACCACACAAAAAGGAGCATAATTTTAATATAATTTGTACTAACATTATTAACATTTAATTTGTTCCACAACAGTTGTCTTCGACTGCAAAGATAGACCGATGGTTTGCGCTTCTGCCCGCCAACGCACCCACCCTGTCTAGGCCAGAGAGTGGCTTCATCTCAGGAGTTGAAGAGACTCACGATGCGGCCACACTCGCCGAAGCCAAAAACTTATTGACACAATTAGGCGCCAAGAAAAAACGACGTCTCCTCCCTATACGCTTCACTAGGAGAAGAATTTTAGTCAATAAACATACATTGCTATAATATCTACTTTCATTTTGTGTGTATTGTTCAAAAAACTTGTACGGAACTCTTTACTACTGTCAATACAATGGATTATAACAAATTGGACAGACACCAGAATATATATTTCAATGTCGACACGGTAAATCCGTTGATCAGACACGCACGATGATTAAACTAAGGTCATCGCAAAATGTAACGGCAAACGTCTTGCATAAATTAATTTATTCTATAAACATTTTGGCTTGTTTGTTGCTTTATAAGCATTAAACATGTTTACAAAGTGCTAAGCAAAATATACAAAGAATCCATTATCAAAGAGGAAATTTTTGTACAATGCGCACATAATTGTAGTAGTGCAAATTTCGTACTATCGTATTATCATGAGCGTAGTTAAATATTATTTTAACTGTTACGTTAAGGTTCGAAACTGTTATACTGGACTGTTTACATTACCAATGTATGGTGCTTTCCGAGTAAATGGATATAACGCTAATACGTAGTTGTTTAGTTGAATTGCAGTGATCTCAATTGCCTCAATTTAGGTTTACTCGAAAACTTACTTATGGAAGTAAATAAATTCCGTTAACATCCATTTTGCTTCTCTCGTAATAGCATTAAGGTAATTGTTGTAATGGGCAGCTAGTGTTCTGCTAAGTTTCATGTTTATATTTTAAATACAGTATTAAAATAATAAACTTGGTTCCATATTTTGGAACTACTTAGCTCTATATTTTATTGAGGTGCTCTTAATCATTTATTATATATATTCTTTCAACACATTTTTATTCATTGAGAAAGTGTTTATTCATGACAGGTATATTAATTTTATTCAACATTTAGATTAGTCAAGAACTGCAACTATTACTAAAACTAATGGACACAAAAAACAAAAATATATGTCACACGTGTAATCATTTTAACATAACTTTTAAATAACATTCTAAGTTTAAATTTTTTCACACGTTTTTGTTATTTTTATTATTAAATTAGACATATAAATGGAGGATGGATATTAGAATTATATACGGACTGCGCATATGTATGAGAGTAACATCAATTTAGATAATAAAATTAAAATTGTGCATTTCTAGGTTAATGTAATGCCGAGAATAAGTAAGAATCTTTCATCAGAATTTTCTCATATGCTTTAATAAGGAAAATAGCATACAATTTACACAGAAATATAAGTTATAGATACAAAATACTAAAAAAGTTTACTTATTTGACTAATATTTTTTATTCAAATCCAGGTTTATACTTGACTCGAGTTTTTATATCATGAGCGCCACTACGTACACAACCACAAGTTGTCAATATTGACTATACTAAAGTCAGTTTGAATAGATTGCAGTTCAATTCAGTTGAACACAGTGAATGTTCGGAACGCCAAATCTAGTACGTAGTACATATATATCGATGCAAATATCAGATTCAGAAATATCAGTCGCCAGTGAAGTGTGCATAACGTGACTTTATTCACTTATAATAATTAATTAATTAAGCTTTCTAAGATTTACTAGTACCAAGATAAATAGGTGTACATTTGCAGATGCTTAGGCATAGACAATATTGCAGTTCTATTAAAGGTCAAGGCGACGTGCGACACTCTAGATAGCTCACTTCCTACTGAATGAATGAACTGGTATTTCTATTTGTCTGATGAATTTGACACATATTCGTGGTGTACGACAGTGTAAGATTTTTTTTTACTAACTATAAGAATAATTTTGTAGCTTGTATAACATACAGCGACCAAATATTTTGGAATTGCAAGTAATTCCCAATCCGTGTAAGTACTTAAAATGTTTTTAAACGTAATGCAATTTTTGTAATAAGTTTTAATTAAGAGAATCAGTGAGTAAATGAGACTGGTATGGAACAATATGGATTTTAGAATTTGTACTATTTTTTTATAACTATTAGACGGTAATACCTACGTAGTGCCATAATTATATTCCTTTTGGATTGTCCTAAATATTTGTATATCGAACAAAATGTAATATTATGAAATGGGATAAATAAATCCATTACTGAGTTATAAAGGCATGATAGAGCATAGTGATATTTGTATATGCTTGGAATGTTTATTGGAAATTTAAGAAAATTTTGGGAATTAATAATAGAAATAGATTGTTATAACTAGAGAACTACTACCTTATTTGGTAGATAATCCTTAATACGTAACATTCCATAATAAATATGATAACACCGGGCTTTCTGTCGTATTTAAAACAAAAATGTAAAACAAATTTCAATGAATAGATCTTCAGGAAGTCGAAATAGATTCGTTTTGTGGATTGCAGAACTACTGAGATAATCTTGAACCAAGGAAAAAAATATTATAGTAAGGGAGAGACGTTATGTTAGAGGCACAGCAAACTATTGCAGTGTAGTTTTTCTTTATCGAATATACTCCACAGAACATATAAAAAATAACATTGATACGTCAAAAAAATAAGTAAATTGACTATTTTAATTTCAACATCGCACTACATTCTACTATTTGGCAAACAATAAATTGATTGGTGGGATTTTAAATACAAAACCCAGGTTTGCGTTAAGATTAGGTTATGTTAGTATTACAATGGCTAGAGAACATTGCGGTTATTTACAGCTATAAAATCCTAATAGTATAGAGTAAGTGAGTACATAGTATGGTTAACCGTCGAGGGTTCTCGATAAATTGAACAAGCTAAAACTTTATTTTAGCATTCGAATAGATGCTAATGTAATTAGTTTTAATAAAGAGTGATTGTATGAACTGACTGATAATTGATATAGATTTGTGTTCTTTGGTTAATATATTTTTAATTTTATTTTTAATTTAGCAATATTGCAATATATTCATTGTAATACGTATTTGTTTTTTTTATTTAACCTAAAGTCCCTTTATCATTTATTTGCAAAGCAACAAAATACTCCGTTAGTATTGTTCTAAACAAATTACTAGAGAGAAAGAAAGAAGTAGAAGATATTGTCAATATTATTGCGGTTTTTCAATTTGTTACCGAGAAACACTTCACCGTTATGAAATTGACAGATGTTGAAGTAGTTGTGGAAGAAATCAAAAAGACTGTTGGACGCCAAGCAATTGCCAAGAACGCCTCAAGCGATTTGAAAAATATATTGTTTACAGGTCACATTTTAGCAGTGGTGGATAAGTTAACTCTCTAATCCTTATCAATAACAACGTGATTCCCACACCCGATATGAAACCTAAAACAGTTCTAGACAGGGGCGTAGCTGCCGCCGTATCATCCACGTCAGTGTTTACGGCGCGACTCTTCGCCCAGTTCAACATTGAACAAAGCGAGTGCTCAAAACTTCGCATTGCCCTAAAGGGGCCATAAAAAATTAGATAAAGGGTCCCTCTATCGCAATCTACGCCATTGGTTTATAAACAAAGTTTATCAAAAAAAGTATTAATACGGCATCTATAATCGAAAACAAAGGAATTTACTAGTAACAAATCTCTTCGTCACTATTTCGAGATTTTAAACAAGGCGACTCTGAACACGCCAAAGTACCGAGGAACTATACATTATGTAGTTAACAGTTAAATCGCATGGTGGGTGATCTGAATACAAACAAAAACATCGTTTATTGACAACAGTAACCGTTCAATTAACTTGTAATTGCACCAACATAGTAATCCAATATGGCAGCTTTATTGATATTGCCGAGAATGCCGCGTACGGCCACAAGGAAACAAAGGATTACATGAAACAATTTAAATCGAATTGTACAGTATGTAAGTTTAGTAAATGGACTTATCTAAGGAAGGAACTCTGTTCGATTCTCGTCCCAAATATATTATAGTAAATATATGATCTTATTTTAAACGAGAATATTAGCTCCAAGATTTTTTGCATTTTTGACCTAGGTTTGAAGTATAAAAGGAAAACGGATCATACTTAAAGGTTATATTCATAGTTTACGGCCGATAACATAAAATAAAAAAGTAGCTAAACCAAAGGCACCCACACGTTGGAAGCCTTTTCACGATTTTTTGGTTTACTACGGCATTGATATTTTTTTTTATTATTTCCATGCAAGCATGAACATCCACGTGTTTAAATAGTTCCTCGCCTAAAAATATAATACATACTGTGTAGTCACTGCTACGGTTAAACAATTACTAGTGAGTACATACACTAGCAGCGATAACCTAGCTGGGAGTGGAACGAACTGCCATGTCGAAACGAATCTCCGCATGTTTAAACCTGTGACTTTAAAGTTATACCTACATCGGCGGTTGAAAGGCTAATTGACTTAGCACTAGGCCAGCGTGGTGGACTAAAGCCTTAAGTCTCTCAGTATTGGAGGAGGTCTGTGCCTAAAATTTGGATGGTATATAATACAAAGCTGACATTCTTTTCTTTATCTTCCTAATGCACCTATTTTATTGGTTAGGTACAGTCTTATTTCTAACTGACTTGAACTGCAGGAGGTTACTCTTTTCGACGTATTATTAAGTATCAATTAATAATAAAATTAACATTTTTGATTTTTATAACACACATTAAGGTTATAGCTTAAGGTCCATTTTCATACATTTTGTTTCACCTTTAATCTGGGTAACTAAACAAGTATTGATAAGTAAAGAATTTAAATTCACGTCTAGCTAGTGATTAGTTCACGCAGTTGAAAGAAAAACGTAAAAATAATTAATATGCATGGATATTTCGGCCTTTAAAATTTAATACGACGAAATTTTAAAGGCCGAAATATCCACACACCTCTGACTTTTCTAAAATCATGTGTGTGTTCTTTGTGAATTTATCGTTCGCTTTAACGGTGAAGGAAAACATCGTGAGGAAACCTGCACATCTGAGAAGTTCTCTATAGGAATTTCGAAGGTGTGTGAAGTCTACCAATCCGCACTAGGCCAGCGTGGTGGACTAAGGCCTAATCCCTCTCAGCAGTAGAGGAGGCCTGTGCTCAGCAGTGGGCAAGTATATAATACAAGGCTGATATTATTATTCAAAATGATAAAACCCTTATAAACCATAATATAATATGTTGCCGTTGTATAAACGTTTCTATTGTCACAATAGAATTTTATTTTCATATATGTTAATAAATCATTGTACTTTCCTAGCGCGCTTCGATCAAAGCAACTAAAGAGGGAGGTAAGATGGAACGTAAATAAGTAATAAACTGCCATCTATAGCGTCAATAGCATGTGTAACACAATAGAGTATCCAACTGGGCCCTTATTCTGTATGATAGTGTAAACGCGTAACGCGGCCGTGTCATGTTATCTCCGAGAAATGTGCGTGGAATGGTATTCTGTAAGTAAAATTTCTATAGTCCTAAACATGATGCGTTGTGTTACGTACGCACTGTTAAAATAACGTGCGGGATAGAGAATAAGGCCCCTGAAGCAGGTCTACAAGGAACCTTAGATTGCATCGATTTAACCTCCATGTATGTTTGATATTGCATAGTTTGAAAGATATTTAGGTTTTTCTACATTTTTTATGAAGGTGGACCTTCCAATTAAATTTAGTAATCAAACCTAAATTACTGAATCTAGAATCCTTATTTTTTACTCAAATCAAAGGCGGGGAGACAGTTAGTCTAGTAAAAAGATGGCCTTTCTAATTACCATAACATTTAGAATGAGTGTTTCGTTAATTTATACATAAATAATAACCTTAAGGAAAATAAATTAAACTTTGAAAAATAAATTAATGTTTTTTTCTACACCTAACTTATAAACTGCATGCATTCATCGAGAAGTAACCGTCTAAACGTTTAAGTAGCAGATCTTTGTTATTATTTATCGTAATTCATGAATGATATTTCTATTAGGACCAATGTGTATAGTCGCCATCTATTTTAACGTTAAATTACATATCTATTGACTCGTCCTAAGTTAACATCTCAACATATTTATCGATAACCGACATAAAAAGCCTATACTTCATGTCGAAATCGGTTCACTAGGAGCAGAGTTATAGTGGAATATAAGATACTTTTAAATTATAATCTGGTAAATAACTAATTCATGAACTAATATAAAATTCAAAATAAGTAGCTACGTACAATGTTGACAGTATAATGCAGAACACAATAGCTTTTTACACATCACGCGTAGCCTTGGAAACATCATTAGTAAGCATATGTTGTAAATTTGTTCCTTAGCCAGCTAATATGTTACCTTTTTTATGACAACCATTATTTGTGGCAATTATTATGTTACAATATGTATCTTAGTTGGTTATTCTTAAACATCATAAGTATTCTTAAACAGTATAAGTTATTAAATGAATCCACATATATAAGTTCTTAAAATAGTACTGCAATAAGTTATTTAAACCGTAGATGTCAAATAAAAAGGGATAAGTAAGTATCGAAAAAAATATTATTAAAAAAATATATTTAATTTTAATTGCTCTCATGCCACTCATAGTAGAAACATTTCATCGCAGCGGCTACAACATATTTTCAGGCAGAAATAAACTCACGCAAATAACATATTTACTCTAAACTACAAAATGTAAATAAATCACTAAAGAAAAACCGAAGTTTTTGGATAAAATATTCGTTAGTCGTAGATGTTTTTTGACACAATGTTAGCAGAAGTAAAGACGAGTCCCAATGTGGTTTTAGTAGTTTCGCAATGACAAAATAAACCTGTAAAGAAACTTCAAAGGTGTTACTTTTGCTTTCCAAATGATACATAGATAGAATTTTGTAAATATTAAAATACGCACATATATGTAACATACGTATTTAATATTATAATAAAACATTATTCTTTGGTTTATTTTACCTATGACTCTACCACAGCTTTTTATGAAAGCTGAGACCTACCATTCCACATCCACATACGCTGAAAACTTCCACATGTCCCTGCATATTCGAGTTATTATTTCACGTGAATGTGCACTCATGTTCGGAAAAACAACTTCAAGCTAAAACGCAGTATAGTACTTAATTATGGTTCTCGGTACAGTTCCATACGTTGGGGCTCGAAAGAGGGTTGCAAAATATTTCCTCCTTCCCCCCATCTTAGACCATTTTTCATCACCAAAATCGACTCCACCTCCCCACACTTCGACCATCCGCGTTCGTGGATTTTGCAAAGGCGGGGTTCACCAGAATCCCATTAGCAGGGCTCTATCGTTATGAATGATAACTACAGCGGAACACCTAAAACATAATTTACGCTTGTTTACACCAACAAGGCTACTAACTATATCTATAGTTCTGTAAAATATACAACTAACTTACATAAACTTCATGAATCAAACTATTATGTATGTATTCAGAAATACAACAATGGCAAACGAGCAAACTTAAAAACAAACACCAAACGTGGTTAACTCGGGGTAAAGATAAAGTTTCCGAAATTCGCCTACGTGCTCGAATTATTAAACACTCATCATCCACGAATATATTATAATGATTATGTAAATTAGTTAGAAGGATTACATTAGGGGAGATCAAATGGCTTATACATCATTGTTGCGTAAGAAGGTATTAGCCTAAAATAGTCTATATTAGCCTTATTTGTATTATTAGTGGGTCGGTATGAGGGAATAAATCGGGTGCTTTAAAAAATGTGTAAATCCAATCCCGATATAAAATTATTAGTATAACTACAGTTCAGAGTATAATTTGACATCTGGATTGGTCAGTTTTTAATTTACTATGACATGTGATTTACACTTTTAATAACTACATTTTAGTATTAAATTAACTAAGTACTACGTAAGTAAGTAACTATGCTGGTGTCGACATCAGTCAGTATCCAGTTAACTGCTAGGCAGTCACTGTTAGTCCTGGGGGTGAGTTTAAAAAATCCAGTAGATCCAAATATGATTTTTAAATATCCATTTACACGTATAAGCGGCCGTCATGTGTTTTCTTCTGATGTTTTGTCATACGCATGGAATGATTATTATGTTAGATAATGTCTAATATGTTAGAAATAATTGAAAGCAAGTGTTCGTAGAATAGTAGATTTTTTTATTAATTCAGTCTTTTATTAATGACAAAAAATCAGATTTATGGTTGCCAGGCTTAATTAACAAGTGCATCTACAACTTAAAAATGAATTATTATGACTAATAGTCAAATCAAATTAGAAGAAATCTTCTTTGCGTATTAAATAAAAGAAGAAAGCCTCTACATCCAATGAAATAGCACGCACGGTGTTTAAACGAGAAAGTAAATTCCATGAATACATTCATGATTTAACAGTCACAATTATACTCACTGCAATTCTCTAAATACATAATGGAGTTTTAAGGTCAATCTAATTTAAAATATATATATATCACATAAAAATAGTTTGATTTTTACTCGTACATATAGATGTACGAGTTGGAAGTTAATTCTTGCAACCAGTAAACAAAACAACCTACTATTCCACATAACAAAATTATAGCTCAAACAGCCGCGAGTGACCACAACTCGTGACCACTTAATAAGTGACCATTGCCGTTTAATAACACATTTACATTGCTCTCAGTTTAAACGAGCCTTCAAATACTTCATTAATGGTACGAGCTGATGGTACAGCTCAATTCCCAAAGGTTGTAAGCGACAATTAACGAAATGTCAAGTCCATTTGCGTATAAGAGCCAATATGTCTCTTAGTGGTTCAATAAATATTACCATGCAACGTGAATGAAGAGAACTAGAACGAAGAGTGCCAGTATTGGTGGACCTGTCTAGTTGGAGGTTATCTATCAAAACATATAAGATCATATCACTATTCTATGTTAATTATGATTCCGGTTAAATAACATATAGTTGGACCTTGGCTCTGAAAAGACTCGTTCTCACCTATCTAGGATGCTAATACTATTTCCGTCCTATAAGGTCATTACGAGCAGGCTTGTTCCCTTGTGTACCCATAAGGGAAAAAAAAACAAGACAACCTAAAAATCCAATAGCAGCGGTGAACTAACCTAACCTGAGTAGTCTCTAGTAACCTACAGTTTCCAACCAATATACACCGCTCTGCTACTAGAACAATACGATGCTTCTCAGAACAGTTCTATTTTAGAAAAGATGTCCCAACGGCTTATAAACCGGTTTCAAATATAGTTTTTCTGACTTCGATAACTTTTTGCCGCCATTTGTTTTTGTTGCATCTTATACCTACGCACTTCAAAGCTAGTTTAATATCCGCTGGCATTATTTTCAGTGTTTAAATGGAACTATTAGAATATTAGTTGACCCATGGCCAATATCAAAATGATCTTAATTTCTACCTACGCATCGGGAAATCGAATAAATTGCAATAAAATTTCAGTTTCTGATTAACTAAGTACTTATTTTAATAATATCTTATTAACCACTTAAAATATTTGATTTGTATTGATTTTGGCCGTCAGCGACAGATGTGACTTTCGGATGTGGAAGTCTATTACGCAGTATCTAATATTAGTGGGGTAATAGATATCAAATGCTTTGGTCTTTTCTATTTCTCCATCAAGCAGTGTGAATGCCCTCTTGTATTCTTAACAATCTTAGTACATTCAATTCTTATCACAGGTCAACACGAATTTTGACCGTGATAAGAGGTTATGAATTTCGACAGATTTATCGTTTTTTTTTTTTATAGATACAGACCCCGTAGTCAACACCGGGGGAAAAAATCGAATGGGATACCGGAATCATCCGGCTTAGCGACTGCAGGGTCCTGAAGAATAGTTGAGAGGGGAAAGCTGGGAAGGAAGTGTGGGAGAAGGATAAGGAAAATTTTAGGATGGGCGGAGGGGAGTAGACTAGGGACTGTTCGCGAGCCCTTATAGGCCTCAATGTGAATTGGAAAACATAAGGTTTACACACTTAATTGTGTGTCTAGGGCCGCGACCAACGTCCCGCCATGCATGGGAGTGCATTCCGTGCGTAGACTGAGTGCATAAGAATTGCCTCGGGGAGAAGATTTATCGATTGTTAGTTCGAAATCTATGATAACTTGGAGAAGACGATCTTCTTGTTTATCAGAGTATGCCCCCATGTTCTTTTAAAAATTATCTGAATGATCATGCAGCATGTGTACTCTTTTGCAACCCATAGTTTAAAAGTCTTGTAACATGTTTTGAAATAGTTTTAGGTAATTTTCAACTTTGCTATTCCATAAAAATCAAAATCTTGTCCTTGAATTTTACATTGAGCATTACTAAGTAATTTTCGTCCACTGACAAAACAGTTTTTTAGTATTGGAATAAACAAAAATTCCAGCTTTAACCTTTGCATTTGACGACGTTGGAAACAAGTTTTTTAAAATGTCTTACGAAAAAAGTAAACTTTCCTTTATTTTGTAGCATTGTAATAGATATTGCGAGTTTAATAATTACAGTATATGTAAAAAGGTATTGTGCAATACTTAACTAAACAAAACAAAAGGGCAGATGTGAAAACTTTCTACAAGTTGACGCTCTTGACCTTAAAAAGTGGAAATGGGTCTACAGAAGATAGTTTTAAGTTTTGCAACAGTTTAAAGAATTGTATTGCTGGTAACTAGATCATAATAATATATGTCTTACTTTTACTTCTGTTTTTCTATCTAGCAAAGAATAAAAAGGATTAATTAATTGTTCCTTAAGATGAGTATATTAAATACTAGCTTCCGCCCGCAGCTTCGCCCGCGTGGATTTCGGACTTCAAAAATGGAGCCGGTCGCGAACGTTCGAGAATGTTCGTATTACGAAGCTACTCGCTAGGTGATTCGCTAGCCTCTAGGTGCCAAGCAAGCCGCCTGCCTGTGCGTTCGCGACCTTATATATATACAAAAATAATCTTTATAGCATGATTCAGTATTCACGCGTGATGGCTTATTATTAGCGTATCTCATGTATAACATTGGTGTTTCTATACTGATTTCTATGATTCGTTTTTTATGGAATATTTAATAATGTAAACTTTTTTAATTAGGGATGTCTGAGAGTGTTATAAACGTAAGAGTAGACAAATATAATGAGAAAGCTTCGAACTGCTAAGCTATCGGGAGTTACACGTGTTATTGTGAGTCAACCATAAAGATAGACATATGCTGTCGTGGGATATTTTTTACATAATTTTAAGGAGAACATTTCCGTCATACATGATTTCTGTGTAGCTTTAACCATGAAGGTTGCACACGCGACGGAAGCTTAAAAAATGGAGTAACTTCTCCCGTTTTCCCAACATTTCCCTTCACTGCTCTGCTCCTATTAATTGTAGCATGATGAAAAGTATACTATAACCAGCATAGGAGTATGACAAATAATTGTACCAAGTTTCGTTAAAATCCGTCGAGTAGTTTTTGTTTCTATAACGGTTATACAGAAAGACAGACAGACAAAAATTTTACTAATTGCATTTTTGGCATCAGTATCGATCCCTAATCACCCCCTGATAGTTATTTTGGAAATATATTTCATGTACAGAATTGACATCTCTACAGATTTGTTATAAGTATAGATATAGATTAAACACAACATGCATAAATCATGCTTTCTTAGTTTGTTTAAAATGTGTTCCACTAACAACAAATAAAGTCCATTATTGTCTTTTGACGATATTGTCATTTTCGCTAGGAACTATTAATGATATTGTTTCTTTTTATAATTCTGGATAAATAATTAATGTGACTTAACGCGTTTTTTTATTCATTACACGAAGCAAATGTATTGCCTTTTAATACTTGAACATGTTCAATTATAGACGCGAAATGCGGCACCATCAAAATATTCTACGATGAAGGTAAGATAAATTAGGCAACAATTCAAGTTAACGGTTTTATTATAAAAATTGCTCTTCAGATATATACTTGACATTCCATAGGATTTAATATATTTAGTGTTGTTCTCTATCTGCAACGAACTTCATGTAATGTATGGCAGAATGTTATCAAGGTACAACTATAATATATATAGAAAGGTTATCTCTGTCGTATCTATCAATCATCACAATAAATCACTGCATGACGGAATTTTGACGTCGCTTCTCCCTGGATAAGATATGTTCATTATGTATCATCGATTCGATAAATAATATACCTTACGTAAACTATCTTCTTAGTTATTCCTCACCACGTGTAGTCCAGTTCGCAACCCATTTTATCATAATCAGCTATGGCGTAATAATCACTTTTTCTTCAAAAGAAGGGGATAAGTTCCCTTGAAATTTTTAGGTATATTAATTCCGATATATCTATTCATATTTGCATATAATACTAAAATGTATCGATAGATACCCACCCATTAGTTCATAGTGTTAGTATTTCGCTATATTAAGTTCCCGTCAAAAGCTTACAATCATGCTATATTTCTAACAAGGCACTTTGTCACATATCTATTACATGTTAATTTTCGTCTACTCTCTTCTATGTATGTATTACCTATTAGTGGAAACTGTGTTGGATTAAGAACCTTAATTTACATTCATTTATTTTTAGTCATAATTTGTTCTGTTTGTTTCCCAAATAAATAAAATAAAATGTAATAGGGCTGTGCGAAAAGTAATTAGATTATATTCATTCATAAATTAATTATTTAGATTACGATTATAAAAATAATCGGAAGAGTAATCACAAAATTTATTTAAAGATTTATAATATGATTAAAAATGATATTTTTGCTATCGTAATTGGTAATCGATTACTTTTTCATTATGATTATTTTTGCTAGAAAAGAAATACTTACTTACTTACAATTAAAAATTATAGACTACATAAGACAATATAATATATAGTTGTAATGATTACTTTAGTAGACAAATTTTTTGGAACATACTTTTAGTTTAAATTAGACTTGCGGAAAACTCACAAGATCCGATTCTATGACAACGCTCTTTTGAAACATAAACAAACTTGGAACGCATTCACAAAAGTGATCATGTTATTGCATTGCTAATTACTTAATCTCGTTTAACGAGTAACGATTGCAATTGATGTGATAGCTATCGGTTTAAATTTAATCTAATTACCTACAAGTAATAAGGTACATATAATCCTGATTACTAATCTAGTAACAAATGAAGGCAATTACTCCCTGCCCTATAATATAGGTACCTACATAATTTTTTTAAATAATAGTTATAACAGATTTTATTATTACACCGATAGCCCGATGGTTGTACATTATAGTTAGGTAAGTAAATTATAATAATTATTTTTCGAAAACATTATTGAACTGTTAATGCTACAAATACAAGAATGAATATCGAGATTAAGTACCTACATTAATACGAACAAAGAAATATCTTTTCAATGACGCCTGGGATTCCAAACAGCTAATAAGGGAAAGGAAACACGTATCTCATGAGTCAAGAACCAAATACTGACCCCTGACGCTGTCCTTATACTCGTACGGTCATTATGGTCGGTCAATGGTGACGTAAGAAATATATTATATTAATTTATTGCGAAAGTTATCTTATGAACTGGAGTTTCAATGTGTGCGGTGCTTGTATAAAGATAGTGTTGTCAAAGAATAAATATTTCCGACATTTATAAGGTTTAAATCAAAATAAAGTGATGAGATATTTCGAGGGTCCATCTAAATCACTAATTCTTACAGCTTGTTCGAACGATATATTTTGCTTATATTAACGAAGCAAAATGGCACGCTAACTGCAAAAAATTGACTACTGTTTATGTATAGGTACAATATTAAGTCGTCTTTACTTTGATCGATTCAAATTTAATGTAGTATGAATATTATTTAATTAATTTAGTAATACAAATGTCACTAAAATTGTTGATTTCGTGTACCTATCTTCTTCTAAAGTATACGTGTACATCATTATGTTTTTTACCAAAACTTTAGATAGTTCATTTATTAAAAAACACTTTTTAAATTTAAAAAATTCGCATAATTATACAGGGTCATTTTGACATTGCGTTACTAAACGAAAACATATATTTATCGACTCGGAAATAAGACTTTACAATAAGTTACTTGAGACATAGAAGTAAAATAAAAAAGTGTAAGTTTCGAATAAAATAAATATTAATAAGACGAATGCCACTACTACTACTCTATGAAAATTATTTTCAACGGCTATATCATACTTTCAGTCAAAAATACACTGACGCATAGTGCACAAGCCATATTCGTATTAAGTAAACTACAAAATTATCAAACCAAAATCAGGATATTTGGCAAAATTATTCTTTATTAATGGGTGATTATTGGCATAATGTCAGCAAAGGCGAAGACGAATATATTATGGTTTCATTTAGTTAGGCAATGGTAAAAGTACCGTGTATATGTAAAAGAATTATTTATAAATCTTTGCATATTCCACTGTATTCACTCGTGTGCCGTAAATGTAGGGATCTTAGGGAACAATTAATGCTCAAAGCTGTTTGCTCGGATGAGGGTCATAAGTTATTAACTTATGACATGAAAGTTGAACATTCTTGTTCAAATAATGTCCACTCTGATAATAATATTATATACTACGTTTATGTTACTAAATTGACTACAAAAACCTCGATAAGAATAAATAAATATATAAAATATGCAGTAACGAAGGGTTATCTGCGTAACAAAATGTTATAAATATTTCCTCAATGCCTAGAGATATACATATTATAAAACATTGTATTAAAATTTTATCGTGGCTTAGCAAAAGTTGACTGGGCAACACTATAACGACTACCAGTCGAAAACCGACCAAGCAACTGCGCGGGCGCAGACGCGCTCTATCTAATATCCACAGTCTGCCCACAATATGCCGCGGTAAATACCGCGCTCCTATGGTTTACCGTTAACATGTCGTAAATACCAGTGCACACCGGACTTTGATTACATACTTATTAAAACTGCTAAGATACGTAAGTACATTTTCAATAATAAATTAATATTTCAATATTGTTCATTATTACAAAATACCTAATCAAAGAACTAGTCTTATGCTATGCGAATGGTAAAAAAAACATCACGAAGCACGAAGGTCCGTTAACTTTTGTTTAATTTCCATAGCCAGTCACGTACTTTACATTAAAAACATCATAGAATATTCGTATTATTGTACTACCTAAATATTATGCCCTAATATGTGCAACTTATTCGTGTTAAGGATAATAAGACTCCGATTATAATAATATTATACCTAGTTGCCTTTGCCATTTTGGAATATAAGACCACAAAATCGCTGTGCAACGCGTATTATTATTGCTTCGTAAGAGCTATAACATTGCGACATTAATACTTAAATGACAGCAAAATAAGTGAAGTGTGTCTTGTATATCACACGTAAGTACGTTCAGTAAACATAGCATGTGCAATCTGTAGTTACATAGTTTTTATTACACGTGCTTAATTATTATAAATTGTAACCAGGTATAACTTAAGAAGCAAATAGAGATTTAAATCAGAAGTAAATAATTAAATGCTGTTTGCATTTAAATACAGTAGTCGTAAACCACAAACCCCAATTATACCTAGTGACTAGTCTTTTTAAGAGCGCGACCATCTTATTAGCAGCTAATTCGAGCGGCTTAAATTGCACCATAAGTATTAGGTGGATAGAGGATATTATGCAGGTTCATACATCGTCTCAGTTGTTATTACAAGAATTTTGTTGCATAGGTACAAAATATATAAAGGTTAGCTAATGAGCAAATAGTTCACATGATATCAATTTTACCCCTTCTAGGTATATGCTCATCAGGACCATTCTAACCCTGGGGCACTCAGGCGGTTGGGCTAAGGGGCGCTAGACAGTCGCCCGCCAAAAAAAAGAAGCCCCTATTTTTTTTGCCTGGGGGGGGGGACGAATTAAGTATCAAATAGCGGAACCTCGCCCCCCCCCCTCCCCCTTTGCGAAATACAATTTCTTTTTAAACGTACACGAATCACGAAAACGCCCAGAGAAACATTAGGAAAAAAGAAAGTTTTTTTGCCTGACCCTAACCCATTTGATACGACCCGTAAAAATAATACATAAAAAGAAATTATGACAAGGAAGGTGCAGGCAAATTTTAACACCCTGGGGCGCAGTTTGGTTAAGAAAGCCCTGGTATAGATGCCTGCTCAATAAGCTTATGCCATTATTACGAGATACACTCATAATAGGCGATTCTGATGTTGTGGATGTTTATGAGTGATGAACATCATTTAACATCAGGTACCTATTCTTACTGTTGGTTCGTCAGACTTAGTAGGACTGACTTAAGTAGTTCGGGCGACTCACAAAATATTTTTAGCAGCCTTTTTTTCTGGCATCCCTTTTTTTAGGTCACACGTATGTCCGTAGCGCTTCCTTAGAGCCTTTAGCGCATTTATTAGGACTTGGCACCCCTAAACCCACCACCTAAACCATAAGTAAATACAATAAAGATTTTTTTAGGTCGTAGTCGTGGCACCGATATCTAAGAAGCATGGAGCCGGTCCTGCAGCAAAAAGCGGGACCGGTCTCCCTGGAAAAGGAAATGCATCCAAAGCTTCACACACATTCAATACAAGTGTCAAAGCCAGCATGACTCCAACTGGCAGCAAAATATCAAGCATCCCGTCAACATCGTTCAGTAAAACTTATATAACACCATCAATCAGCACTCCAAAAAACAGCAAGGCTCCTTCTGGTTTTGGCATAATTTGGTTGCCAGGTAGAAGACACAATAAGAAAAAGGACGTCGTATGGAACCCACACAATTACGATGGATCCAAAGAGAGAGCGCCATCTATGTACAGTTTGTAAGTCCATATTATGTCACTACTAAAAATCATGTATTCTACTGTTGATCAATCCTTTTCACACCTACCTGCCTTTTGTCTGCTTGCTATTATGTTTCTAAACGCCTATATTAATTCATATAAATTGACGCTATCGTATTAATAATATTATGATACTTATCTTAGTACTTCATATTTAGTTTTACATAGGTACAGTGGCGGCCTTATGGGGTTGGAATGGGCAAGACGGGAAACACACTGGGAATCACCTGGAACCTATAATTGCGTTGGCTGGTTTTTTTTTAGGTCACTACACATTTACGGCAATTTGCGGTGATAACCACTAGAAACGATAAACGAATTAAAATAGAATAAAGTTAAAAAATATATAATAATAATAGAATATTCATCACCTATGTTGTTTTCATTTAGTTGACTTTTGAAACGCGCATACTTTGAATATTACCGCCCTTTTTGTCCATAATTTAAAAACATACGTTGTTTCACTTCACGCATTTTTTTATTTCGCTCCATAACTTACAAGACGAAACTGATGGTGATTGAGATGATAAACTAATTTCATTTTTCTCCACTACGTCTCGTTAAAATTAGGATAAACAAAATTTGGTGCTAACTGGCAATAATGAATTTTATATAACCTTACCCACATACTAAACTTACCACAACTATACAGGAGCAAGATATGACAGTCGTAAGAACTATTTATTGATTTATCATCGACCATATTATCGACTTTAAGTCACCATCACAATATATGGTATGTGTATTGGCATAATGTTCTTTTTCTTGATGCTCTACAAACCACAGATAACGCATTAGGTAGTTCAAGGTAGGTAGGTATATACAACTTTATTTTGATATAAAATTTGAATGTTCTATGAATACCATTAAAAGAGTAAAAGTAAATAATTATATCTAGTTTACGTTTTAATTTATTTGGACAAAAGTTATTATTTTTAAATGTGAGGTTTAAAACTTTTTAGTCGTAGGTGTTTGTTTTCGTTTGCATTTGAAACATGCAAGAGAACAATTTTGATACAATCATAAATACTTGGCGTCGTTTGTCCGGGGAACAAGTAAAAACTGCCGCAGTAAGGTGAAAATAGAGATAATTATATGTATTTAAACATATTTAACATTCCTGATTAGAATTTTGTTTACAATTTGTTTCGTTGGAAAGACAGTGCTTTGTCAGCAAAATTTATTACACTCCTTTGTACTTGTGCCGTCTTTACTTTAGTGGGTAAATAATAATAATAATAACTTAAATGGAGTTTAAAATCCTTAAGGAGTAAATCAAACCAAAAAAAAAAGGAGTTTAAAATAAAGTTTCTTTGTTGGTTTAAAGCATGTCTGGTGATTCGCAAGCTTACAAGAAGAAAGAAGAGGAAATCGACCTGTTAGCATCGGACAAAAACAAAAGTCCGGTTGCAATGAATGTAGGCACTGTTGTGGCAGTAGCAGATGCAGCTTCTGATACCAAGGAACTTGAAAATCCTGAAGACAAGCAGGGATTCGCCAAATATGAAAGGACAGAAAGTAAAGTTAGTATCTTTATTATTTTTATGTTTTACTAACAAGGTTTTTACAATTTTAAATGTTTTGTTTATGTATAATAAATACTTATAATAGTAAGGAAACATAAAAAAATCTAAAATTCTTTAAAATAACTTTGTAATTGATATGGGTAAATAGAAATTACATATTTCCTTTAAGATACTGTACATTGAGTCAAAACCAATTGATTTTGTCATGTAAAACCCTATACCAAATTCAATAATTTTTGAGCAGTTTAATATTTACAAAACATAAGATATTTCTAGTCAACCTGTATTGAGATTGTGCTGTCAAGTTGTAACAATCTGTTTTATTTTCAGTCAAGAAAAAAATCATGTATAGAAATAATTCATAGGTTTAAATTTATAGTATTAAGTAATATATAAAAGACTGTATGGTTAGCTAGGTAAGTCATACAGTTTTTATCTGAACTTATGTGCTTGTCAATACATAGATATCATAAGTTATTTCTCACTTATTGGTTGCAATATCAAGTAAACAATCAATATCTATAGACCTCTACAATAATTGATTCATCAGTGTTGTTCTTCTCAGCCTATTTTGCTTCCAGTAAATATGCTTATTAGGCTTATTTCTTATGCCTCATTTAGACTATTGGTGAATAACTTGGCAAATAAATATAGTAATTGATTATTACTAACAAATATAAGCTGCTTACATACTCGTAATTGTGACTTTTCGTTTTTACCCTACAAGTATCTAAATCAGGGTTTATAATAAATATATTTTGATTTCAGGAAGCTGCTGGTGATACCAACAACGATCAAGATTCCAATAGCAGTAATAAAGACTACTTAGAAAACAAAGGAGGCACCAACACCTATACTGAGCCTGCAGAAGGGAAAGGCACAGATTATGGAGATAAAGTTGACAGTGTGTATCTAAAACCTTCTTCACCAAGCAAGGCACGTTCCACAGCATCTGCAGAGGATGATGACTGCGGTATAAAATGTCTTTATTATACATTGCAGTGTTGTGAATGTGTCCTTATTTGATTTGCCATATCTAATGTTAAAATACTCAACATGCTCATTACATGCATTTAGAATTCATTTGATTTCACATAAAGAATTAGAGGAAATCCAATAATATACCAATATGTATTGTGTAGTTTTAGGTATTAATCAATTATATATACTCATACAATAGTTTTTTCACAAAATTAATACCATGGATGCAAAATGCTGAATGAGATCTTTAGTAAATGTCATGAAGGTTTAACAGTTTATTGTATTATTGTTATTAGTATAATTTACTTAAGTTACTTTATTTAAGGAACAAATGATATTATTATTAGATCTGTTGTTAAGTCTAATGGCACTTGCAAATTGGGCGTACCTACATACTTACATTACATTCTTGGCTCACTATTACAAGGTCCATATTAAGTTTTACTTACGTTGCAAAAATGTTGACCAATATTTCTTGGTCTTGATCTTGGTAAGAATTAGAAAAGAATAATTCAGAGTTCCTTTATTGATCTTTCAGGATTACTGTAAACTTCCATTGAAAAATGTTAGAATTATGTGATGTACATATACAACAATTTGCACATCAAATATAACATAAAATCTTGTAAATGTGAGTTTTCTGTAGGCTATGAATGCTTACAACCTGAGTAAGGAGCATTAGCATCCTAACTCTAAACTAATGCTAGTGCTAGTGGCACGCCGCCACAAATGTAGCCACTTGTAACAACTGGCCTTTCCCATAGATTGGCAGGTTGAGTATGTTCAAAAAGTATAAATGTTTGAGCTTGCAAACACAGATTCACAAAAACACCTCATCTGTGAAGTTCTCAAATTATTTGAATTAAGTTGTATCTGTTATATAGTATCTTTATCAACAAATAAGTCATATTTTCCAAAATTCATTGCTCAAACTGGCACTTTTGTTTATCCTATAATGCTATATTCATATACATATCTACCTTACCTTAATATTATTAGCATAAGATTTGTTCTAAAAGTTATGTTAGTTGATTTCCCATGGATGTTTTTCTGTATACCACTGTTTATGAAATACATTCCATGATTTCTCCTGATTAATTGTGATAGAGAAGTTAATATATTTTTGTATGAAGTATCTTTACACTATATTTTAATATGGGAGGTTAAATATTTTTTATACCTTTATGTATATTGACACTTATAATTAATAATAACATTTTGAAATATGTAAAAGCTAGAAACACCTATGAATTTCTCGTGATTTAGTATTACAGTCTCCTTAACTTTCAGATTTAATTGTGGTTATTATGAAGTGTCAAAAATATATTTTGTAAGGGGTAATCCCGGTTCCACAACAAGACATTGTTACAAATTACAATAATTTTGTTGATTACTTTGCTAAGCTTACAATAATTTTGAACAGGGTGCTTTTTGATTCCTAACAATCTTTTCCATTCTACCTTTTATTAATGTTAACTTGTACTTTATTGTAATACATTTATCAGGTATATAATGTAACTTTACTAATTAAGATTTTTGACAAACTCATTCAGGAGTTATTTATAAAACATTTTTGTATTAGGTACAATTTTTGTACTAAATAAAATATAATTGAAAATACTGTATTTTATTAAATCAGTCAACTTGATCTCAAGTTATGCATAGCAGTAAAGAAACCGAGAGCGATTATTTATTTTTGTGAAGTAAGTGAAGTAATGGGAAATAACAAACCATTTGCCAGACATTTAGGAATATGGAAAACAATGGGGTAAAATAAAGAAATAAAATATAAATCTGTAAATGTCACATTTATTACAACCAATATGAAATAACCTCAACTTATCAATTCTATAGCTTAAATTGAAAAGATAAATGCTGTCTAAGCCCCAGTAAGTGAAACAGTACATTTCTTAAATTTTATGCTTTTACTAGTAGGTAAATATATTGTGCATAGTCCATATTTTATGAGAAAACAGTGATAGTTTATACTAAAAATTCTATGAGGGCCTTTCTAATAAACGTCGTATAATGTACGTCCATCATAGTTATACATACACATTGTTTACACAACTTTAAATCTTGCTTCTCGACCGTAAATGTCATGCAACCTAATAAGACAAAAAATCTTAATATTACATAGTATACAGCGTTTGTTACGGCGATTAATGTAGTTTGCACGTTAAAATACTACAATATAAAGATAAGTTTTCCTAAGATTACTGTATATTATGTATACGTAATATTGGACTAGTCTATGAAACAAACCACATTAATTCATATAACATTTGAATATAATATCTGATGTTTTTAAATCGCCTATTTAATTCTTTCAATAGAATGAGCAACAAAATGATGAATTTGATTGAAGTTGCAATTAAGGTTGAAACATGTTTAAATTGTAATTATGTGTGCTCCGAGCTCAAATGATATTCATCTAAAACCCACCCAACTTCAAAGCATATTAAAATAGCTAGTTATAGGGCGAAACTAAGTAATACATCCTGTTTGACAAAGAAATTCAGATGAATACTTCATAAGTTGTTGGCCTGGATATGTTTTGAAGAAATTTGGCAAAATTGATAATAATCTAGTATTTTCATACAAATTATATATAGAACATTAAATTTTACTTCAACTGGGTTGAATATTTAAAGTGATGATTATTTTAAATCTCATTAAACTAGAAGACTGAAATGGCTAAATTAATTTAAAGTTTTATTGTTCCTAAAAAAACGAATAATTGTTTATTAATTTGCAAAGATATATAAAAAATACGACAGGGCACTTAGTAATATAAATGATTTACATTAACCAACGACCACCATCATATACCCTCATTTTAAGTACAAAAAGAAATCATAAAAAGGGTGGTAGTTTCTATGTGAATTAGAATTAGCCAAATGTTAAAATTCCAAATATTATCCTATAATAAAGAAGTGGTTATAATATCTTATGTGAATTATTTATTATTAAACAAAAATGGGTCATATTACCTACTTCCTAGCGTTACCCCAATTAAGATACATGTAGTTCTGACAGCGCATATGCAAGTAATTCCAAACTAGGTTCTTGGTAACTAAATATTTTTCAGAAAAATAAATAATATTTATACTGCTAATATTAATATACTCACTCGATTTTTTTGTGTTTATAAAATTCCCTGATCACATTGAATTTAGAAAATTATTTTTACTTTTTTGGTATCATAGTATAAATTATAATACATTAGAATAATCACTTTATCACTATGTAATACTTATAAATAGAAAAGAGAAAATTAGTATATTGTACTTATTTAAAATAAATAAGTATATACACATCTAATACATTCTTAATATTAAGTTTTTCCATAATTATAAGTTATGTTATATTTCAACACACGTAAAAATAAATCAAAATTAATATAAATAAATGATCTGTAATTTATCTAGAAACCTATGGAAAAAATATCAATATAAAAGTTTTCGAATCTAACAATATAGTGAATAAAAATTATAAAATATGTAACGATAATGAAGGATTCAAAATTTAATATTCTCAAATATATTAAAGATAGTACCTATATCATATCGAGTATATATATGTATATAGACACATAATCATTACTGTAAGATAATAACTATATTATTTTATAACTCGACTATTACACCTATTGAATATTGATAATGTATACTTAACTGGACTTAATATCTCGGTCGAAGTAAAATAAGTACTCACTTTCATTTGCTTATATAGCACCTTAGGCTAGTTTACTAAAATACTGTCGCTGTCATAGCGACACTACAATAAATAGAGATTGATAATGAATCTTTAATAGTATAAATTATAGCATTAGAGACAATCCAAAGTACAAGATTATTGGAAGTTATAGTATTAAATTCGCAAACACCCAAAATATTAGAAAGATGATACAATTACTTAGTTTTACATAAGGATATATTTTTTCTGCCTAACACATATTTTTATATTTATTGCTGAATATTTGCGAAATGCTAGCCAATATTATGATGTATATGATTAGCAAAATGTATGTAGGTAGATATTTCGAGTAACATGTGTAAATTGTTCACATTGATAAGGCAACAAAGCGTTACAAATTCTATTATCTGTACATTTCAGTTAACTTATGTAATAAGAATAACATGATTATTATTATGAACATCCGATCATCATCGGACTTGAATAGAAAATTAGTACTGTAAAGGCAAGATACGAACTATAGATCGTGTCTTTGTTTAGCTATGATTTCCGTCGACTTCAAAGTAAATATTTTATGCGTTAATATTAGAACTTCTTTGCCGTTACACATACGTATAATTATTAAACCATGGTTCGTTACTCCCTCCTTATATCCATTAATCTCGAGTAGTCCGAATATTAACACATATAATATTGCAATTTTTATAAAAATTATACATCTCATCGATTCACTTTACCAATACACAGACATATTTATAGTTAATATTTATTATATCAAAGTTTTAGTCGTCTAACTTATCTCACTGCCCGAGCAAAGCTGTTTATCCATATACCACGTGTCAAAAAAACTACTCGAAATACACATTTTAAAAATTATCAGCCGTTTAGAATGTCCCAAAAAATGCAACTCGTAAGTCGATGTCGTTTAATTTAGTCGGAGTCGTGTCATGTTTTATTGCTACATTCTAAAAGCGCGCTGATCTTGGGCAACGTACCATATAAACGTCATAGTTCTAAGGCGGCACTGCTCGGGCTGGTACAAATTATAGTTAACTTATCTTAATTAACTACGGTGCATGTGTGCGTATTTTAACTCACTAATACATTATTATAATTTCTCACTATTGAATGAATGAACGTGACCGATCATACACGATATCGGTTCAAAATAGTTCTTGCTCGTAACACATTCTAACTCGTATATCGGATTCGAATAAAGCTTTCCAGCGCCTCTTTTATATTGTATTGTATAACAATACAATATAAAAGAGGTATTAATTGTATAAAATATTATTATATGAGTTTTCTATTCTAATACGAATGCGCCAAAAGGTCATTCAATCGTGTTTTATTTCTAAATCTATATGTACGATTGACAGAAATTAATAGAACTTCATCGAATGAATGACATTACAAATTAATATTCAGAATGCGAGACGTAACGTTAACGAATGATTCAAAGTTAGTCAGTAATATAACAATGTTTTTGCTAACTCTATGTTGTTAACGAATGATTCAAAGTTAGTCAGTAATATAACAATGTTTTTGCTAACTCTATGTTGTTAACGAATGATTCAAAGTTAGTCAGTAATATAACAATGGCATTTCTATTAGCGATAATATTGATTCGTCGACTATCCACATATTATTATATTGGCAAATGATATAGTACATTATATAGAAATGTATCATTACAATATACATTGAGATAGTACAGCAATCATAAACCTTAACGGGCTGATTATCTCAATGGTCATTTATCGGACGAAATTTTTTATTTTGGCTTTCAATTGAGGTCATATCGAATTAAAAAAAGACCATGTCAAAGTAATACGATTAACAGAATATGACTATTAAAATATTAGCCCCAAATTATTCACAATTTTGTGATACGTAGCAACATCGCAAACGTAGACTTAAAAATGCTACATAATACTGTGTGTAATAGTCTTACTTGACATTTCTTCATATCGATTTATTTTTTCATACACAACACGCCTCAGTTTTGGTGGACAGTTTGGCATGATGTGCAATTCAGTGCCATCTGTCGTAGGGCCTAATTAATATCCAGAAAACGTCTGCTCAAGTTTTCTGGATATCAGTTTTGATGATTACAATTCGAATATTATCATCATCATCATCATCAATTTTAGATTCACTATTGGCAGAATAGTTCTCTTAGTATCTTCAGATCACATTTTTTGCACCGTCTATTCCGTTCATGATCGGCAATAGAATATGCAGATGATTGCCGAATAGTTTATGCTATACACTCAAAAGCCATTCTGTTCATGTTGTAGATTTGGGAACATCAAAAAATCCATAAAATATTAAACAGGAAGACATTGTTACATCATACTGTTGTCTTAAATTAAATTTTGTTATTAATATTGATAAAAATCGTTACGGCCACTCACTTCAACAAAATTAAATCGAGTGGACCTGTGTCGAAATGATCATGTTATTATTGTTGTTGAATCTCAGTTTTGTTGATGCAAGTGGAATTCCGAGTAACTTAATCTAATTTCATCTCACTTTTATTAGCTACGTACGTTACTGTTACAAGCATAATAATAAGGCATCAGTTATATGACCTGATCATATTGATCACATTGGTTGACATATTGCGACATATATTTGAAAAATTGGTACATTCATACTTTGCTTAGATTCATATTTTACGGTGTTCGACATTGTAATATTAATTTATAACAGCGTCCCTAATTTACAATAACTTACGATAATTTATTTACTTGTCTTGTTTTTAATTGTAGAGTTCGCCTTATCACACATCGTACGGGACGGCGTGTTGCTGATCAATCATCATCGAAATTTTCACGAAATATTTGACACATGACTATTAAGTATACTTTTAGATTATTAAACAATTTGTCACTACGTTCTTCATGTTAATGTCCCTTGGCTAGATGCTAAATAATTTACACGGACAATAAAAGTTATTAATTATCGTCGAACATCTACCTTCGAGAAAAGTATAGTTTGGTACGAACATAACTTGTCCTACAACGAAGATTTGTAGCAACAATTTTGACTTATTTTTTGACAATGATATTTTAAAATAGTTCAATGTCAGAAAAGTCATAATTTTATAAACTTATATTTTTTGCTTTGTGGCTTTTATCATACTATGTTAGTGATATAAGTATGTATTCGTAGGCAAATAATTAAAGAACTAAACTGCCTGTATAATATGAGTATAATATGGTTATCAAATTTATGTAAATGTCACGCATAAAAGTTTTTATGATCGAAGCATTAAGAGACTATCATTAGGTTTCAGCACTTCAATTTCTGTAGGTCATGCGGAAATAGAAGTGCCACGTATATACACAGTAGTACGTATATAAACTGCGACGTATTGCCAACACATTTTAATGTTATCGTATGTTCCTTAAATAGTTTCAATTTGCAATACGAAGAACGAAATACTTTCACATCGTAAATTATTTAAATCGAGTAAAAAATTAAATCATTGAAATGTGACAGCCTTCTAACTTTTTGGTCACAATTATGCACCGAATTTTCTATCACTTGGATTTTCAAACGTTACTTATTAATTGCAAAATATTCTAAATAGTATAACTAAGATAAAAAATAATAATTTAAAAACTTGGACGATAACGTTGTGAAGCAAAGTGCTACACGTCAATTTATATTAATTAAAACTTGATTTTATTTTGAAAACATTAAAAGTGAGCGAACACTGGTGTTAGCGGACGTACGAAGCGACGTGATCGTGAATTTACGACCAAGCTCCTTAAATAAAGATTTTAAAAAAGATCACATGCCGTTTAATTTCCTTAAATCGTGTTTAAAACAGAGATTTGCCTCTTTTTAATTTAAATTCAGGCAAGATACAACAGCGATTTGTTAAACACTGGTTAGTGATATAGGTATAATTATAAGTAAATCTCTCGTATTTATAATCAACTTAAGAAAATTACACTGAATCAAAGGGCAACCACATTGCATTTGTCTTGTAATTTCTTCTTCTTATTTTATATTATGACTGCCACCGTTTATTTATCGGTGATTTTGCCAATGTCAAGTAATCGATAAGAGCAGATACAATAGAAAAAGAGACTATAAAATCAGATCGCCATTTTGTATTTTTTTTCGTTATGTTATTTATAATTATTTATTAATTATAATAAAATATGACGTAATGTTTGTCGTTATGACAAAACAATCCGATAGAAAATCTATTTGTAGTCTTATTATGTATCTCCGAAATGATTTTTGAATATCACGACTTAATATCTCACTTTTATAATGTAGTGTAAATGAGTGTGTCAGTCATAAATATTATTGCTATTATTAAAGAAATTATTCCGGAAATATGAATATGCGCATAGCCGATAATTCTCTCTCTTTATGATTGAACTGTATGACGAATTAGCATGTAGTATTTGCTGAAAATTAAAAACTTACAAATTCCTAACTTTGACAACAATATATAACGAGTAAATTAACTCGCATATATTTTCACGTATAAATTATATCCTTTATATTTTATCTAAGTAATAATTTACCGAATGGATGGAATCAAATGAACTAAATTGAATTAAGTAAACGAAAGTACTATAGTTACATTATAAACGTCTCTATGCTTATGTTTAATATCCTAAGCCGAGATAAAAGACTATAGACAACTATGATGATAAATGTATTGCTTTTATATGGAGTACAGTCAGACGGCCCTGGTAGACGGTAGAAAAGTGTAAGGCATCCGGGTGTTAGTTTTCACAGCGCTTATTCTAGTATTTACATCTATTGTTGGCAGTATAGACAATTTTATAATCTGTGACCATAAAATATTGGCGCCACAATTCACTTTAAGTTCTACGGTTTACTCGATATTAGTTCTGTGAATTAGATAAATCCTTATTTTATAAACAAAAAAACGTGCACTATTCCAACAATTTTCTAGAAAATATGCTTGAGAGGTATTTTTAAAGGGGTGGCAATCTAAAGACAATCCCTTGTCTTCGCACCAAATCCTTCGTCTAAGTGTGAGGGACACCCCACCCCCGTCAATGGCCGATACGGTTAAATATAGTGTTATGATCTTAAGCGATGCCATATAGAAATCGTAATGCAACCATCAATTCTACGCATGCCAGCAATAGACTGTCTAATCACAAAAATCTAAAAATGCTAACATTCCCCGAAGTCTCTGGATCTACGTTACCGAGAATAAATTGGTATTGCACCAGACGCTAGGTGTAGTTTGGCATGCTTATGTATAAATACGCGAGGTCTAAGCGAAGGCGAGGCCGTCGTAACCTAACATTGGCAGTAGACGAAACTCTTAGCACACCCTAATATGGCAACAAGTGTCTTATTACATATTTTTTGGTATTTAAAACGTTACTAAGTCAGTAAATACAGGGCCGCCACTGTGTACATTAGCAGTATGTTAGTCCATGTTCCCATAAAAATAAGGCTTATTATAAGTGTAAAATATGCGAAATTTATTATATGCATATATCACCCGCTCCGTATAATATACATTAAGTCGTTTATAACTAATAATTCGTTATAATTTAAGTAACTCACTTGAGGCCCGAAAAAATAGGCCGAAAAAGTACGAATATAAATATTTTTCACATAATTTAATACAAATTAGAAATAATATCAAACTATAAATGCCGGCTGTTTACAAGTTTATGTGATAAGTTTACCGAATACAGGTTTATATAGATTTTACACGTATCTACTCTCTTACAATCCAGAATGAGATATATTTTTTTCTTTCATAAAACACACACATAATTTCGATCTAAACAAAAAGGTGTCGCAAGATATTGCACATCCCCTGTAAACAAAATAATTAAAACAAAAACAATTTACCGAACCAAAACAACCTACAACGACTTTATGAATACCATACTAATCTTTGATTAAGTCTGACTTATCTACAATCATCTATCTTCTAAAGTGACAATAACCCAACACACACAATTGAGATAAACATTAGTGCTTGTGAACAGGCAGAGGATGTGCTTCAGAATTTATGACGAACTTAGATAAATCTATGACAAACCTGTCTTCGCTAAACAATAAGTACAGGTACTTAAGTGTTTCCGATAGGAAGAATGATTCCATCATGTCGCGCGGGATGGGCTTCTCAGACTTCACGTTTGCGAGGGAAGTGTAGCCGTTCGGCACTTTGGCGTATTTCTCGAAACCCTGAAATTGTTTAATTATAATTATATAATAAATAAACCCAGTATTCGCTCACAAATAAACTCATTCCCAAAATTTTTATCACGGGACAAATAGGTAGAACTGAAGATTGCTTAATGAAATTATATGCTAAGGAAATCAATAACTAGAAGAAGTTTCAGTTTCGAAATAGAATCATTGTTGGTCATACAAACATTCATCCCGGTGCGGAAATTGGATCTGCTGCTCCACTTGGTTAATTTTTTCGATTTTAAAGTACTCGGGTCCATGGAAATAATAAATAGTTTACACAAGTTCACATGTTTGCGGTTTGTTTTACTTTACTTTTTTATACTATTAACATGTGTAAATGTATGGAAGTCATACAAACTATAATTAATCAGTTGTACCAAAAATAATTTAATGTTATTATTGTAATATTAATTTACCTATCATATTTGGGTTATGGTGTACCTTCACTGTAAGCTAATATTCGATTTTATATAAATAAATACACACTACGACCAACAGTACCCACGGGAAGTCAACATATTTTTGAACTACTTGTCATAATTTATAAAGTTGTATTTTACACAATTTGGACCTAAAATTCCAGACGTTGTAACATCCAAGTTACTAGTAGTAAGTCTTTCATATGTCATAGTCCGCCTGGGTAGGTACCACCGCAATATCTATTTCTGCCGCCAAGCAGCAGTGTCTAGTCACTGTTGTGTTCCAGTTTGAAAGACATTGTAGCCAGTGTAACTATACATAATGAAACTTAACATCTCATGTCTCAGGATGACGAGCGCAGTGAAATACCAAACAATACTTTGTAATTCGAGGTGTTGGATGGTGTTTCTACTGTTTATGCATGCTCGTATCGCTCACTATCAGGTGAACGGCAAGCTCGTCTCGTCAATCAAAGTAATAAAAAAAAGAAGATTACAAAAGTATAATGTATGAATAATCTACCTGATATATTTGCCAACCCCAGTCCTGGTACGTAGTATTGCCAGTAATTTGGTACATGTACCAGAGACTCTCCACAAACTCCGGTCGAAGCAGACTGTGAGCGTCCGCGGTTTTCGTATACATATCTTCGGTAGTGCTCGCCTGCGAAGAAGTATATTATACATCTAAACATATAACAAAACAACAGAACCTGGTGTATCTGTACAGAAAGAAAAGTAATAAAAAACTAAGAGGTGACTAGTGTAATAGATCACGTATCATCAATTATTTGTATACTTTTTTTTACTATATTTTTGTTTGTGGATATCTTCTAAACTACTGAACGGATTTTCGTAAAGTTGTCACAGATAACATTGACAATGTAATTGGGGTACAATATAGAGGCTTTGTTTTATTAAAATCTAATATTGAAGACAATTTATCCGCACGTACGAAGTACGGACACAGTTGTGCCGTGCTGGGCTGGTAATACGTACACGCACGTATCACGCACCCAACGCAAAAATGACTCATTGAATTTAAAATCTTATAAGTGAAAATTATGATGACCTTCAAAATCTATATTTATTTTTTTAGTTTAGACACCACACCGGGCCTCATCGTGGGCATATTAGTAATACAAATTAATTTAGTGCGAAAAACGTTTTTTTCAGTGCAATTCTTTTTTGAACGTCTCAGACATGGTCTCTGCTAGCTTAATAATAGTCGACTCCAACATCAAGTAATCATGTAGTTAGTGACCTGGACCCATAAACAGCCATTGTGTTGGTTAAATGATTGTGTGACATTAAGCAAAGTACAATGGGGATTGGAATTTCTATGGAGCCCCCACTGCAACGCTACCATGGTTTGCACTTTACTGGTCGTCGAAACCATTACAGTGGCATAGTTACATTAAAGTGGCATTGTTACATTCGACCTAACTAGTAAATGAGAATAAATTTAAACTTAACTATACTTACTAGATTGAAATGTGTAATCTCAGGTGCCAAGAATGTCGGGTGAGCGGCGTACGTTAAATAGCAAGTATATAGCAGTTCTTCGGCCATGGTCATGTGCCAGTCAGGCAGCCCGTTGGAATGGCCCAGAGCCAACGTACCAGGCAGGAAGCACGTCAAGTGGTCCATCTTCGGATTGAAAGCCTGAAATACAAATGTTTTGTCTATATAACACATACATACACATCACACGCGCCTCTTATCTCCGGAGTTGTACAATCACTCCAGGTGCAGTCGGGACAGAACAAAAAAAACTCTGCGTAAAGTGGGTGCATCAGTTGCGCCTCTTCTACTTCTTGCCTACCTCTTCGAGGGTAAAAGGCGTGCGTGGATATTACAACACTCCGTGATAAGACATGCATTACATCGGATCGTATATTATCAGCTGATATTATATTATTTACAGATTTTATTGAGTGCTTAACTGTGTATAGTGTAAATACTAATTCTTATAATATTTTATAAACACTTTTCAAATCTTTAATAATATTATATAAAGCTGATAAGTTCGTTTGTTTGAACGCAATAGTCTCCGGAACTACTGGTTCGAATTGAAAAATTCTTGTAGTGTTGGATAGCTCAATTATCGAGATAGGCTTTATAACATTACGTTATGACGAACTATACATAAAAACGTACCTCAGATCCTGCAGACAGTTCGCCGATAAACAGTCTCTTGTTAGGAGAGGATCGCTTCGCTAAGAACTCTCTCACACCCTCGATAGCGGTCAAATAATCGTCCAACAAACTGAAAACAATTCAACATTTTATTTTTTTTCATTTCAATAACAATAATACATTTCATATAACAAAATATACCTTTGTGCTCGAAATTAAAATGAAAGCGATATGTATACGAAAACATTTCATATAGTAGGAACAATAACACAATTTACAAAAGAAATATCAAATACAAAATCCTGATAAAAAATACGCCATTTGCATTTCCGAAGACATAAACTTAAAATTAATTCTTAGAAATATTGATTTAGGATCAAAAAACTGGTATCTAAAGTATTATGTGATGAAAATAAGTTTGTGGATATTTTATATCCACTACGGTGAAATTATTAAAAGGGCAAAATTAGTTCTGTTTATTAATTCGCCAGTAGGTACATTACGTTAAACACCAACTGCATAACAATCGCAATATATGCATATTAAATAAAGCAGTGAACTTAATTCGCTTTGTCAATATTTTTAAAACCATTGTACAGTTATGAGCAAAGCATTAACAACCACATACTATGACTAATTAGTTTTAATTGACCCACCACTTATGGCTCACTCGCAAGTTTAATTAGCATTAGCAGCGACGGCTCACCAATTCGCTTCGAAGTTTAATTGCTTTAAATTACCATTGTTCTGTTTCGCTTAGCTATGGATACGCATTCTCGATGTTCTTTCTAATTTGAACGACAAAAAGTTGACATTTGTTTGTTGAATTAGGTACAAATTGTTTTTTTGACTCGAACTAGTTACTATTTTTTATAGCCATATTATTTCTTAATAAAAAAAAATATATTTATCATATAGCCAAAAAATTGTTAATTTCCCACACATTATACACAAAACCTCGTCTTCAAAATCTCTAAATCTAAACAAATTAAATACAACTTAGACCACAGCAACAACATATATACACATTTCGCAACATAAGAACCAAGTACAAAATAAAATACTTACTAATTAATAGTCTTTCCGGTTTGCAGCCATTGCTTTAGGAGATATTCGTAGTAACTGTCACCCCTTGCTCCCAGGGTGACTGTGGCGTGGGGTAGGAAATGACCAGTGTTGGGATTGATGAAGATTGGCACAAGACCATGTTTCTTTGGCAAATGGTGAATCTTTTCCGACACCGCAGCTGCGGCATCCTAATGAAAAAATAAATGTGTAAAAAACAATATATTTATCATAAGTTGTTGAGGTAAAATTCAAATCCTAAACAAACATATTCTAACATAATTCTAAACATACATTTGGTATAAAATATTTGAAATTTTAATAGTAATGGTTTTGTATATGTTTTTAATAGAAAAACCCACACATACACAGACTGGCACAGTTGTAGCATGACATCATAATATAAGTTCATTGTTCGATTTTTCGTTATTTTTATCATATTTGAGTATAATGTAAATATCTCTATGTTCTAATAATAATAATTACCTCAAAAGTGGGATTATTGCTAGCTCTGGAAAGCTGACGGAACTCCAGCTGCACTGTAGTGACTTCGGCCGTGGTGCTGTAATGAGACCACTCCGGCGCGTGGGCAGTCCTGGTGCCCAGGTTCACATCCGAATAAGGAATGCCAGAGGGCGACGAAAATGCGGCCATTAGTCGGTCTCCGAGATCGACCTAAAAATCAAATTAAATTTTACATATACTTCAAAGCATTACTAAACAAAGGCATTATAGAAGTAATTATTGGTAAAGGTAAAATTTTCTAATTATTTTAAAGACTGGAATATTACCAATATTGATAATGTGGCTTAAGTTATAAGTGCTCTGCATAAGCACCGCCATATAGATCATCATAGCGTGTTTTGTTAACAAGCATCACATTCACTATTTTGGGTATGCATTAAAACTGGAGCAGAGTTGAGAGATATAAACTTATGATGAGATGAGATGTAGATAAATATAAACTTATAGGTTTTTTTATATTATATGACCACAACAAAGTGATCTCAGAGCATCTGATGCTAAGTGGAGTAGGGACTGGCTAGTATTGACTAACCAGATGATTGAGAAAGATTACCCGTCGCCAGAAAAACAATTACGCCAGTCGGTACGTAAAAAAGGGTCATATTTATAGAATAAACAATTGTATAGTACATGTAAATCCACTATGAATATGCTGGCCCATTGCCGGCTGAACTGAGAGTAGTAGATTTGGTATTATTATAATATTATTGTGTATTTAAATAAAATATTAAATGAACTTACTGCTTTATCTAAAAACATTTTATCTTGTGTGAAGTGATGAACTGAAAGCAGACCGCCGAGTATCCTGATGGAGACCTCAAAGAAGTTCACATCTTTATTCTTTGTGAATACAAGATCATTTTTTACCCACTCTTTGGCTTCTTCAAATTCTGAAAACATTCATATAAGAAATAATAATTATAGTTATAAATGTCCAATAAGTTATTTGGAACTTTCTAAAACCTACAAATGTATATGTGAATGTTTATAAATATGTAGGAACATTGTATGTTAATAAGATATGCATAAATAAATACAGAAATCTCTAAAAGAATTTGGATGAATTGAACACACATTATGACTGCAAACAACTCAGTAGACAACAATGTCAATCAATAAAGTATATCATTAATGTTACCTTCATTCAATCCCATGATATATGCTGTGTCCATTCCATCGACAATGGTGAGTCCGAGTGAGAACCAGTCAAAGGCCATCCCGGACACAGGTTTCAAGTTATCATGCCCCCAGGCATGCTCCTTGTACCCCCTCCACGCATGCCTAAAACTCTCAACGACAGCTGATTGCCGTGAATTTTTGGGTCCTGCAATATTGACATTGTTAAATTAGACCAGTCAGACTAAGTACTTTTTATATGTTTCCAAATGACATAATATATAGATTGGCTTATTTGAGAATCAGTTTGAAACAGTTTATTTAAATCTCATTAATATAGTTTAAACACATTATCTAGGAATTTTATCAAATGTATAATTCATTTAAAGGTTTTTAAATATATAGTTTTACCTGTGAAAACCAATTTCTCATTTTGTTCAGTATCTACAATTGTCTTGGGTAAAGCAACATCTGCAGCCGATTCAATGCTTAGAGAAATGTTTCTTATCGGCTCCTGTATGAAAAACAATTTGATATTGGTATTCTAATATAATCATCAAATTAAATATAAACTACTATAATTATACTAGTATATTAAGCTAAAGAGTTTGTTCGTTTGATTTTTTTATTTAAACAGCTAATCTCAGGAACTAGTAACTAGTAACTAGTAACCGATTTTGAACTTCTTTACATTAATACGAAGCTACATTATAGGCTATAGCTTGTAGGCTACTCTTTATCCCAGGAAAAGATTTGTCACGGAATATCTTTTTAACGCGGGCGGAGCCGCAAGCAAAACTTAGTATTTAATATACTATCAAAATGTAATTCAATAACTAACTACTGCAATGGCAATAATATATTTTACATCAGCTATGTTATCAGTGGACATTTTCAATTTAATTGCCACAGGAAGTTGATAGTAGCTGTATAGTGATTACAAAAAAAATATATTGAATAATCTAATCAATTTAAATTTTGTAACCTGAAACTCTACAGATGTTACATTTATAATTAACTAGGTCAATACTCCATTGAATAGTGTCATTACTGCTAACTGTTTAGTGATCAACTTTAAATGTTGATATAAGTTTATTTTTTTTTTGCTTTAGGATAATTTTAACAATAGCAGGAAAACTACATCAAAAGTATTTACTTAGCACTGATTCATTTAAAAAAAAAAAACTATAATATTAAGTATGTATCTCATTTTGTTGCAGATTGTAAGGCATACAACTTGAAACATAATTAAATTATACACAATCTAACAAAATCTGATTATCATAATACCTGTTTCAAAGATAAGTATTTGATTGTTGAATATTAACAAAAATTATTATAATAACATGATGTACTAAATATTTGGAACATTTTGATTCTATCCAAAACACTAAATAATTTTAATCATAACATACCTGTAATATCTCATTTGTCTTGTCTTCAGGACCTATTGACACTTTAGATGAATAAAACAGTACTAAAACCGTAGCTGCTATTACAACAACAGCATATACTATTGACCGCTGTAATCGAGAGAGTCGATTCCATCTCTGAAATATAATTTCAAAGACATAAAAACATTAACATAGATAAGAAACTAGTCAGTTGTAAAATTGAATAATCCACTGAACTATGAAATGATTTATTACTACTAATAAAAGAAAACTCTCCTAAGCTTATACCTTGCTGAGGTAGTCCATAATAATTAATTAAACACTGTTAAATTATAATAATATCATTTAAACAATTTTTGTGATGAATTAAAAGTTTTAAATTTTGAGTCAGTACACACAATAATATACTTCAATTTGTCAACTCCAACTGAACATTTATTTGTTGATGTAAAAATGAATGTAGAGTCATATATGAATATTTTGAATCAATAACTACATTTGCTCACCACTATAACCACATAACTGTGTCATCAGTAAATTATAACTTTAAAAAAGTTTATTAATATACATACCCGTATAATTTTTGTGTGATACACTTGATCTGGACTCAATATGTGACCACTGTTGGCTTTAAGGTTCCATTGGTTCAATGTGCTCTGAGAACTTAATGTTTGATTGTCCTCATTAAAATCTATTTGTGTTTCATAATTTGCCTCCCTCATTTTGAATACAAAATATTTTAGCTTTGGCGAACAAATATCATTTTTATATCTAAAATGAAAATATTTAATTGAAATAGGGTGCTTTGGGGTAATAACGGATCATACAGAAATCTTTTTGTTTCATTACTGTTGCACCTGATAACATTTCTGCATATGGACAACATAGCCTAAAGTGTAATTTATTGACGTACCAAAGTTGTTTGCCAGTGTTTTTGTTTTAGTTACATTTTAGGAGTTATCTTGAAACAACTGGATTACCATGTATTTTATCACTCATCACACCAAACATAAGTGTTAGTACAAGATTGCTCTGAGCAATGAGGGAAACAACAGTCATCTTTACTTTTTCAAAATTATATAATTAGTGTGCAATGCTGTCCTACATGAGAAAATATTGTTAATATTGTATGCTTTATAGATCACACTCTATAAAAAAGATTGTATAAAAAACAAAATATGTCATACAATAAATTATGTATAAAAATGTATATATTTCTGTAAACAATTATGTATTATGATGATTCATAACAGAGGCAACAACTTGTGTCAACGAAATATGTTATTAATTTTATTTGTTTCACTAACTGTGGTATATAAGTCTGAAGTTTACTAATAATTATTAGCATTATAGTGTTAAGATAATATTATTACAGATATTGAATTAGTTTTAAGAATTCAGTTTATTAAGAAAAAAGCAAATATACAGGGGGACAGACTTGCAGTCAAAGCACCCACTTTTCACCAGGTGTATCACAATGTGAAAATACATGGGCAATATTTACCCCTATCTGAGTTTCAATGCTTGGCAGAGTGGCATAGAAAGCGCACACAATACAACTTAGCTACCGAGGCAGTCAAGTATTAAATATGAAATTATTAGAGAATATGTAGTCACCATGCAATTAAAATATAGCCAATGCACATTGCAATACAAAATTTACATAAATAATTTTTATGCACATTGTCAATTTCAATTTACAACCTTGAGGTGAATAAAATACTAATTTAAATACATTATACAAATGACATAGGGATTACAATCCAGAACTTGATTTAAAGTATCACAATCACAGAAAACTAAAATAACCATCATAAATTGACTATTTGATGTACGCATGAGATAAAATTAAAATGGTATTTTTTTTTATTATTTGAAAAAGTAGAACAAATAGATAGGAGAATTTAAACTACTTTACCTGCACCTAGTTTAATGTGTTTTTGTATAAATAACATTCAATTTTAGTACCTACAGTAGTTTGAATATTTCAAACACATTAATCATGATTATTTTTCCCTAACTGGTGTTACATACACCATTTTAGACAAAACAGACTTTAGTTTTGCAATAACGGAAATATCTGAAATATTTCACAACGATAAGCTGAAATTCGGGGTTTATTGGCGTTTTTTTCATTTGTATAGACATAGTCATTTTAAATACGTGTCTACCAGTGTATTTATTTATAAGAAATTTGTTAAAAATCCCATGAAAATTTGTACTATAACATTACTTATTTAATTTAGATATCAAAACGCATTACCAGAGCCACGATTGTAAAATAATATAGGTAATCTAAGTTTGTCAATAAAAAGATACTTGCCGAAAACCACTTAGCCGCAAGCGTTTTTATATATGATTATAAATATTTTACTAATAAATTATCGTTTTTATACACAAAACTTAAATAAACTTAAAATTAATTTTTAAACTAGCATGTAATGCCAACGCAAAACCCATAGCCAGCTGCCAAATTGGGATTAGGGAGATAGGGGACACTAGTGCAGATGTCGGCACTCGGCTGACGGTTCAAAGCTTCAAGCCATAAGCTATAAAATCGATTATCTGTCAAACCTAGGGAAGCATTATTATTATATTGAACCCATAGATTGTACGTAAGGAATTAATCGACAATTCTAAATCCGAAACATATGGTATATATTTGCTTTATTTATATATTTTTTTAATAATGACGTACCTACCTATCACATTGCAAATTATAAATCTTTTTGAATTGGCGTCAAACTGTGGTTTAAACCCACAGAACATAAAGTTCTTGTTATATACTTAATATTTTAAATTATATCGATACAATATTATCTTATGGCTTGAATAAAGTGACAGAAAGAGATCCATACTCATTCATGCATTCGAAATTTACAAAATTGTCCCCAGTTTACACGTTACTTTTTCATGCTGGCAATGATACAGTTACCATAAATATCGATAAATACAAATAAAATGATATTTAACATACAGATCGTAACTCCATAACTCCACACAACACAAATTTTGAAAAAGAATTGACACATCAATTGAAATACTTATGTATTTTAAGTTTTAATGGACCGTCCGCATTTGTCACGGCGGGGCCGATATTTTGTTTAGAAAACGGTCCACTGCATAACAGACGGGTCGCTGCGGACCGCAGCGGATGGGTCGGCGCGGCGCGGCGGAGTTGAGTTGCTGATCCGCCAACATTAATTGTTGCCATTTTAGTGGCTGTATACCCCCCTATTCATAGACGTTATTTATCTAAGTACGGAGCATTGGTGTGATAACAAGTTTGTTTCTCACCTTTATTTATCTGACAGCTTGCTGTTTGTTCAGCTTTGTTTGTCTGACAGCCTCAGCTGACAGCCGACTCGATTCAAGTTGTATCTCAATATTAGCCAATCACAACGGTCCTATGTCTATGCACTTTGAAGGCTGCCCTGCCGTCACCACTGAGAAACAGACTTGTTATCACAGTAAAGATAGAGCTTAAATAAATAACGTACTTATATGAATAAGGGGGTATTTTTTATTTTTTAGACAGTGACATTCCCGTTAAGTTAATTATGAATTGATCAAATTCACTAATCATACAATTTGGCTTGTAGAGAAAATAAAAACAATACAAATCTTCCAATATTTGAAATAAAAGCTAGTGACATTTTGTTCTCAATGTAGTTATTAAATGTTTACCTACGTGAATATTTAATGGTTGGCGTTCGCCTGGGGAGGCTTACGTTCTGCAGTGGACGGCGACAGGCTAATTGATAGATTGATTGATTGACGTGAATGTCAATATATTCTATCTCATATAAATGAAGTGTACGCGATATGCAGCTTGCAAAATGCTCGCTGCTCAGCCCCGCTTCACCTCTGCAAGTGGACTCGGTCCTTTAGGGTAGAATGTATCTTTATTTTATGAATACCCGTGGATAAACGGGTCGTGGGCAACTAAGGAGGTTTCTGATACTCCGCAACGTAGAGATAACACGCTTTATATTTCTTTAATATCATCAAAGAGAATTATAATATATACTTATTATGGAAAAATATCATTGTAGTGACATCAAAAAGAGTGTCAGACGTCAGTGTTTGTCTCTTACAATAATTCCTTATGCTATCTATTTTAACTATTATCTTTGAGTAACGGCATTTACTGACACTTTTTATGGAGTTTTAGTTTGTTGTTGTTTTTAATAATTTGCTGCTAATTATATAACTTTTTGAAGACAGATCATGCCTCAATCAGAGTTTTGGCCATTTACTAGAAATAAGGTTTCAGATGTTGGATTTAACGAAGAAGCCTCTAACATGGTACCAAATTCTTTTTATGATTTAAAATAACAGTTGGGTATTGCATTATACGTTTTATTGTTTCTTAAAATAAACTACTTTTTGTTTCTTCACCCTCTTAAGAAACTGTGGAGGTTTGATGAAGTCTATTTTTATCTGGTACTCTTAGCGAGTTATTGCTTTTGTTATGGTAAGGCGTAGATATATAAATGAAATTATGCAAATAAGTAAACTCGTTAATAATTTATATAGGTACAGGAATTTGGGGTGATTTTTTAGTTAGAAAATTATTATATCCTGTCTTTCAAACCAGGGCGAATAAGTGAAAGGATGCTAATGAAACTTAAATAAGTAATAGAAAATTGCCATATCTAAGAGGGATGTAATTTGTAGTCATTAAAAGATTGGCATCTCTAATTTTTTATATTTTCTCTTCCCAAATGAAAGACATTAAATAAATTCATTTTACCTAATAACACACTAGACTTAGTATTATTATTAGGTACATAAAAATTCATTAACATTATGTTTAATAAGTTATCTAAAGTTCCGCATAATAAAATATACCTACCTATTATAAACTTAGGTACCTACGTAATTAAGACTTACCTACTCAAGCCGAATATTGTTTTTCTAGGTCAGGTTTTTACGATTAAGTAATTCATATTTATATTATTTTAAGCAAAAGCAACTTGGTGACATGGAAGGTCAAGTTAAAGAAATTCAGATGGAATTGGCGGCCATTAAACGCGACCGAATGGATTTGTTAGCGCAGAATCAAATTAAAATGTCCGTAAAGGTAAATATTCCTTACTGGTCTTTATTCTTGCAGGTTACTAAAATACAAATATCGTGGGGTCACTTTATCTATCCCGGGTAGAAAAAAATATAAACATAACCTGTCTATTAAACACCTGCGTAATATGATTGCCTTACTATCTCAAGCAGGCGTTCATGCAATTTTATTTATTATGTACTTAACCGTCATAAAACTTATTTAAAGTAGGTATTTTTCATAGAATATAGAATTTCAATTTACCTATACGTGTACTAATTTAATACGTAATAAAAGATAAGTGAATAAGATAAGTACTTACTATTGTAAGTAACACAAATGTCAAAAAGGACTCTATGTATTATAATATCTTTCTTCCGTATTTTTTTCGATGTAGGCCCTTTACCTCGGTCCTAAACTAGTTTCTAAAATTACCTATACTTTGTACCTGGATGATATCATGATCGCATAGTAGAAACAAGAACGAAAAAGTTATATTATTTGAGGTACTTAGTGTCTCCTTAAAATGTACATTGGAAATGAAAATACGAAATCTAATAAACTATTACATTCCAACTAATTTGGACCAACCAATTTAACCTTCCTTTAGGCAATAAACTATTTTTATCATTACTCATGAAGGATGTTGCGCATCATTGTTTATTGTTATGCGTCGGTACTCACTAGCTTTTCGATTAAAAGTTTGTGCGTATGTAAAATTTAATAGCAAATTTTCAGGGGAACAATTTTGGTTGTACAGCTTTGATCATTGCTCCTAGTGGTGGTTTTGGGCTGTCAGCACGCCCAACAACTCTTCCCACAGCAATTATTTAAGTATGATTTGCAACCTTGGTTTCACTATTAGTGTAAAGGATTTTCTTTTGTAACTGCTAGACTCAAATTGATTTTTTATCAATTTGCTGATATGACGGCATTATTAAAATTGAAGCTCGTACTTTAATCAAACCGTCATATCTAAGGTATGAAAAACTAAATTTACCAACCAAAAATATTTTTATTTATTTTACTGCTATTTATTCGAATACGTAATAATTTCTCAAGCCTTGATAGTACTTCGCTTTGATAAATACAAAATAACGATTTTGAAGACTTGATGTTAGTTTCAAGTTATGTTTTTCTTTTTCCATCTTTAATAATAGCTTATATCCTATACCTATTACATCGGTCAATAAGTCCTGACCGTAAGTAAGAAAAAAATTTTTTTTTTACAAAATTTATTTTTATTCATCAAGATAGTCTCCTTTAAAAGTGATACAATCAATCCAGCGCTTCTTTAAAATTTTTATATCCTTCCCATAAAAAGATTTGTCTAACCCTTCAAAATACGCTTCAGTTTCAGCGATCATTTTTCTATTTGGGCAATTTTTTTCCGAAAAGCATTTTTTTCAGGTTAGGAAACAGGTAGTTTAGGAATATGGTGGGTGCGACATCAACTCAAACTTTAATTCATGCAGTTTTGCCATTGTGGCGACCGCTGTGTGACCCGACATTGTCTCGATGGAAAAGCACTTTTTTCTTTTGCATTTGAGGCCGTTTTTCGCGATTTCATGCTTTAGACGCACCAGTAATGCCATATAATATTCGCTATTGACCCTTTCTCCCTTCTGAAGATAGTCAATGAATATTATAACGTGCGCATCCCGAAACACGGAAGCCATAACCTTGCCAGCTGACATTTGTGTTTCTGGTCGCTTTGGACGCCTTTCATCGGATGCCGTCCATTCACTTGACTGTTGTTTTGACTCTGGAGTATAGTGGTGGACCCAGGTTTCATCCGTTGTCACATATTGCAAGAAAAAGTCCGTTTATTTCGCCTAAAAAGCTCTAAACAGCACTCTGAGGCTTCAACATGTTGATTCTTTTGATCAACGGTGAGCAAACGCGGTACCTACTTTGAACAGACCATGTTCATGCAAAATGACAAATTCATTGCCTTTTGATATCTTTAGAATGTCGGCTATCTCCTGTAACATCACTTTACGATCTTCCAAAACGATTTTGTATCTTTTTTTATGTTATTTGGAATCACAACCTCATTTGGACGCCCTGGGCGTTCAGCATCATTGGTGCCTGTAAGCCCATGTCTATGTGCCCTCGTTTAAATTAAGCAAACTAACGTTTCACTGTTGCTTTTGATGGAGCAGAGTTCTCATAACATTTATTAAGCCAAAGATTTGTTTCAACGTAATTTTTTCTCATTAATTTTTTTTTAATCAACGCTTGAATTTTTTCTTTGTCCATTGTTTTAGAGAAACTAAAAGTAGCGTCAATAAAATCACTGTAACTTTTAAACAAATAGTTAAAAAGTTAAAAAAAATTGATATGTGTTACGTAGAGGTCAGTAATTTTTGAAAATCTATAGTATTAATCCGTAACAGCGCCATTTATATATTAGGCTCGGGAATGATTGACCGATGTGTTATGTAGTACCTCTATAGGTGAGTTTTACACAGGAAGTTTTTTCCCCGCTTACTTCATATCGTTATGTTTTCGCGTAACTGCGTCAAATAGATGTCGTCAAGCAACTGTAGCAAAAACGCTGGTAAAGGGGAATAACAGTAGCACTCAGGGTTTAGAACTAATAATTATGAATGGTGTGACGTGTGCGGACAATGTATAACGTAAATAGACAAAAACCATTAGTCTAGTGATATTTCATATTTGCTTTTAGGAATCAGAAGGTGTTAATGAGACAAGTCTATTCAACGAAACTTATAATAAACTACAAGGAAACAGCTGTGAAAAATATATGGAGGTAAAATGGTACTTACGTTTACAAAAAATGGCAATAATAAAACATATTTAATTTTATACATTTTTATAAGGTCAATAAACTCCGCGAAGAATTAATTAAAGCGAAAAATAATGCTGACCAAGAGAGGTTAAAAAGGGAAAAATACGAAAAGAAGTTAAAAGATCTGGAACTTAAGTTGAATAATATATGTTATACAGGAATGCTAGCTGAGGCAAAGGTAGTAGCATTACATGTGTTCACGTAATTAAATATCAGTTTCATGGAATATAACTCTAAAATGTAAACAACAAGAACGGTATTTCAAGTAATAGCGAAAACATTAGTTGTCCATTCGAGTTTACTTGAAGATAGTGTCTCGCTATTAAAAACATGGTTCCTTCCTAACCGAATTTCGCCCCCGGCGTCCAATCTTGACGGAGATCCGCCAGGTACGCAGGAAATATCAAATTGCACATGTTTGTGCGCCATACTTAGAAGCACTCTCTATTCCTTCGCTTTGTAGTTCGGTGATAAGGCAATTCGACATGACCGTAGACTGATTAGGAGCAGGACAAACTGCTTTACGTGCTTTCCGAGGCACGGGGTATCACACCGCCAACTTTCTGACTCCGAGCGGTAACTGAATATCTTTTAAGATGAAAAGTTACAATTATTTTTGACCAGTCCCGGAATTCGTGCCCAGGAACTCAGGGAGGTAGTCGTATGGCAACCGTGTGCAATTACAACTACGCCACCGAGACAGTTAATTAAAAATTAAAAAAATAACATTCTCAAGTTTCATGACACGAGTTCGTATTATAAAAAATCTCCGAATTTGCTAGTTCATATTGGAACGGCGAACGTGACGTCACCCTCAAGTTTTAGCTCTAGTAATCATCCTGACTGGTATTATAATAATGTTTATTTAACCAAATTATAGTAATGTACATAATTGCCTTTAACGGTGATGCCCACACTAGGTTATGCTTATATTTCCTTATTTAAGATGAGCGGGACTTAGAATACATTACATAAAGGATAATACTGAATATGAAGTTTATTAACAGTAGCAAGTATGCACTAGCTATGACGATATATAATTGTTAGGCGGAAGAATTGGAACCTAACACGATCCACAACCTTGTCATAATTGCAATAGTGCCTTATGTAAACAAAATAATTAGCCTTTTCTTATGTATACATATTAGGATTCACGGAAAATTAACGACGAAGAAGTTAGCATCCTAAAGAAGCAAATGAGAGATTTAAAAGATGAATTAGAAGAATCAAAATTGATTGTAGCTGAAAAATCTGAACAGCTACAAGAGTACAGAGTTAAAGTAAATGACTCCATAATACCATAATAATATTTACATTATAATGTAATTAGTCTGCTTAATAACATTTTACATATTTTATAATAACAAAAAGACAATGTAAATGTTGTACATGTGTTATAAATAGAATATAATAATAATAATTATCACCATTGCTTTTACAATACATCCGTAAATTATTTTTATAAGGTTACAGGATTATAATTGTTATCTACAGTATCTCCAAGCTCAGCAAGAAGTGGAAGAATTGAAACGACAATTTGACGTCGTGGAAAGCGATAACAAACAGGTCTCAGATCAGTTGCAAATTGAAATACAGAGGATGAAGGTGATTGTTTTAGAACATTTTACATTGCTTTACATGCAATAAGTAAGTAACACAAGCCAATAGAAAAAATATAATTTTGATGTTGGCAAAGAAACGTGCTCGTTTATTATATCTGCGTCCTTGTTGCACTTGTTGTTGAAAGGTTGCGATAGATGTCGTTTCCTTAACAAAGTCGTGCTTAAAAACTACCGTAGTTTTAATTTGAGTTATATAGGCATACGTATAGCAAGATCATATATAACTTAGCATTAGGAGAACATAAAATTGTATTATGCTTAAATGCTACCTTAAAACTAAACACACTTTTATTGTATCGACTCTATTTGCTTTGTGATAATTATCACACGCCTAAAATGGTCTGCACTATAATCTACGAACATTAAATTAACTAGGGGAATGTACTCCATTATGTAGGTATAACATTTTAAGACAGATTCATGTCAACGACTGCATATAACGAGCAGTGACTACGCAAACTATGTATTTTTGTTTCTCACGGACTCTCGTATAATTTGATATACTTATTCGATAGTTGGTTTAAATTTTGTTAATGCAGATATTGGTGTTGAAGTTTGTTTTGCTTTATTTAATTTAAATACATCGATGTAGATGCAATTTCAAGAGAAACTTCAAGAGCTAGCGCCTCTACCAGACCTACTTAAGGGAGCGCAGATACAATTGGAAGAAGCCAAACAATTACAGCGGTTGGCTGAGGATACATCGCGTCAACTGTCTAACGAGCTGCACTTTGTAAAGGAAAAGGTTGGATTAAAAATATTTGATTATAAAAAAAAACTTCATATTATAGGACGCCGGAAGTTGTGGTGGGATGTTCGCTTACAACGGATCGGTTTGAAAATATTTAGGGGACTTTCTTTGTTTTCGTAACTAGAACTTTGCCTTTTATTTTTAACTTAAATTTTGTATTTGAGATATCTTGTTTGATCATTTTGTATTACGTATTGCGTGTAAAAACAATAAAAACGTGCTATCTCTCATACTTTATTTTCCTTTGTTTCTAATTTCTGACTGTTCCTACAAAGTATAATAAAATAAAACGAAATGAATGTTTTATATTTTATTAAATATAATGCGGCGGGATGTGTGCTTGTTGATGTTTTCGCACTTGACGTAGATTTCAATTGACTGTCACACGCAGACTCATTGGCTTCCTGCTTTTAATATTAATAGTTGAAATAAAATAAATTATGAAAATTAAATTTATTGACTTACATTAAATTTGTGTAAACATCAATTACATTTCAGCTTGCAGCGGTAGTAAACAATTTGAACCAGGAGAAACTTGATAGAGCTAATCTCATGGAAGAAAATAAAGCTTTGAAAGCAGATATCGAGCAAAAAGACAAGGAAATTGAAAAACAGTGCCTAAACATAGACGATTACAAGTACGTGTTAGAAATTTTCACATAATTTTAATTTTGATTAAAATTTAGATCATGAACGTTATTCTTTAAGATATAAAATAATAAAAACCTCGGCGTGTGATCAACTCATCACAAATTCTGTATCGCTAAGGATATAGTTGAAGATATTGTAGGCGTATTCAGATTTTAACTAAACCCGCACAATTTCGGCACAACCAGCGCAGTTGGCTGTTCCGACATACATACGGTTCCAATATTTGTTGCATAATGGGGGCCTAGTTTAGAGGTTGTTAAAGCTGATGATTGCTTCTCTGGCGTGGTTGTATTGTGTGAGCGATACGGCAATTGCTGTGAGGTCCCGGATTTCAATCCCGGGTTGGGCAAGGCGATATTTAGTTTTCTGCTCAGTATCAACTGCAGAATATATGCCCGAGAGCTATAGGATTGTCATCTTTTTTTTAATTGCTGTGTATGGCGATTGTCGTTCTGTTGATGGTTAGCGATATGACTGCCCGTAAACACTAGAAACAACATCCAGCACCTTGAATTACAAAGTATTGCTTGGTATTCTACTGCGCTCGCCATCCTGAGACATGAGATGTTAAGTCTTACTATAGGCTACAATGTCCGTTAAACCGGAGCGCAACAGTGACTACACACTGTTGCTTGGTGGCAGAAATAAACATTGCAGTAGTATCCACTACGGCGTACTCTCACATATGAGTGACCTACCACCCGTATAAGTACCCACGTCATGGGGCGTGATGTATGTGTTTGTTTTTGTTCAAACTGGGGTTGCTTTGATACAAAACTGTATACGTTTTAATAATCCAAATGTAAATGTCGACTAAAAAGAGGCGTTTCTGTAATGATGGCCACATTTCATCTTTGTTTTATTAGATTTACATTGATTGACCCCGAAATGTCATTTATCGAAAACAATATTGGAAATATTTTTATTCACATCATCATGGCTTCGTTTATATCGTCAACCTTAGGTATAATGGATTTTTACTTTGGCTGAAATAACAGTGAATTATAATAATTTAAGGCCCTCGCCCTAATGAACGGCATTGAGCACGTTCCATATAAAATTTTCAGTGTTCAATTACGAGCGGAAACGTGTTAATATATTGCTGTGAGGTCCCGGATTCGAATCCCAGGCTGGGTAAGGCGATGTTTAGTTTTCTGCTCAGTATCAATAACATTTATGCCTATAATTTATTTATGAATGTTATTTCTACTAAAATCCTTTAATGCATATTACCATTATGCAGTTTTGTATCAAAGCAACGCCAGTATTCAAAAAACAAACACATCACGCTCCATGACGTGGGTACTCATACGGATGGTAGGTCTCTTATATGTGAGAGTACGCCTGGGTGCATACCACTGCAATATGTAGGATTATACGTTTAAAAAAAATTAAGTTGTATTTGAAATATTTAAAATACCGAAATGTTCGTTATTAATTTTCTGTTTATTAGTATTGGCTGCTAATTTCTATGATGTTTATTTTTAAAAAGTATGTACGCCATAAATTATTAATGTAATGGTATTTTAATTATTGCTTTAATGAAAAAATATCCACATTATAAGTACAACAACCAAAGTAAAAACAATATATTTTAGAAATGTTTAATTTGCTGGTTTTGATCAAATTAAAAACAAGTATAAATCCATTTATTACTCAGTCAGGTGCTTCAAATCGACACTAACAATCGAATAATTTGTTTTTTTGTAAATATTATTTTAATTATGGTTCCATATATGAGATTATAGTTTATTTATAGAGTATGAGATAAAAAAACGAAACCTCCACAGTCTTCAATGAAGGACAAAACGTGCATCGTGTTTATATTAGTGTGCTGGAGATAGCTCTATGAGAGGTCAACTGATAAGCATTTTATTAAGCACTAACATTTGCCTACGGCACCGCCCGCGTGAATAAGTTTATTCGGGACCAATATTTTCCTGGCTTCGAAAGTGGATTATAAAATTTTGGAGAAATGTAGCTTATTATTAATGAAAAGAATTTAAAACCTGTTAAGTAGTTCACGAGATTTAAAAAATAGATTAGCGCGTACAAACTAACTAACTCTTTTACTAAATATATTGGCATAGATATTATTAAGGGAGGTCAGGAATAATATTTGTTATTTGAGCCGCGGGTGTTTTTATTTACAAACGTCACATTTACCTTGAACAGTAATATAAGCACATTCAATTTACTTATTTGGCTATAAACGCTAAATAGTTACAAATCAAGTTATAAGTTTATTAGACTATAGAGAGTTCAATAGTTTTATGTTTTAAATAATTAGTTTCATTAGAGGGTTAAAAAATATTGGTAAGGTTTGAGAATGTGTACGCAAATAAAAAAAAATTATACGGTAAATATTATTTTGTTTACTAAAAAATGTTATTTCATTTTATTTTAGATGCCAAGTTCTGAGATTAGAAGAGAAACTAAACCAAGAAGAAGTTAGATACAATGAAAAGACTGCGGAATGTTCGCGGTTAGTCGAAAATCTGGAAGAATTACGAGAAGAGACCAGCAGGACTTTGAATCGATCTAAAGAAAGATCCGACTCTACGCGAAGATATTTACAAACACAAATATCCGAGCTTGAACGCCAAGTAATACAAAGTCGAGCGCAATGTAGAGCGGTTCATAAGGAAAGAGACGAGGTAACTATAATCTTCTATGAAAGAAAAAGATGAGGTAAATAAATACTCTACAGTTGTTTAATGTTCGCGGAAAAGAATTAGACTAAATTCTGCGCAAATTAAGTTAGTAGACGAAACTTAAGCCCCTCCATGCCTCGGAGAGTGCATCGACCCTTTAGTTCTGATTGTATCTAAATAAACACTCGGTTAGTCAATCCAGAAACCTATTGCAAAGGTTTAATATTCTGACACAAAATTTGTATTAAGACCCGGAAAGAATAATTAACTTTATTTTGTAACATGAAGTGCACTATAGCCTAGTTTAGAATGGAAAGGACTGACTAATGTTCGCATGTTCAAAAACCAAGACAACTCACCTTTGACTTTTCGGAGTTTGGAATATATTATCAATTATAATTGTTCACTTTAACGGTGGAAAACCTACATATTTGATAATTCTTCGTATGAATTTCGCTTAGTATGTCTCCAAAGCTTCACTAGGCCAGGGTAGGCTAAACCCTCCTAAGCACAAACCCTCTTAATAAAGGAGGCCCGTGCTCAGTTTTATCTGATATACCTGCCGGTATTATTGTTATATTTAAACATGGAATAAGATAATGATTAGCTGATGTACAGGTGATAAAAATAAACGTAAACGAGAATTAAAAATAAAAGGCAACAGATTAAAGCCAATCTAACCTGATATAAAGTTTTTCATACGGAAATATCAAAATTAATTCGTGTTTAGCTGTATAATTAATAACATTAATATTGTGATACAGTTAGATAAATTCGTACTCGCTCTATTTTGGTTACAAAATAAATTTTAAAATATGAGTAACTGTATTGTAGCTTACGAGCGCAAACAAGTTTAATTAATTCAGTATTCAAGAAATACATCAAGACTAAACCGAACTGCATCAGGAGTCCTTTCACGAATTGTACGAAACCTTTGAAGGAAAATCCTAAATAACATTACGTGTTTTAGATCCGTCAACGCATGCAGATGCAAATCAACAGCCTTCAAGAGAACTTTGAGCTAGTTGAGATCAGACTTCGTGCTCTTCATACCCAGGTCACGTCATTAATGAACACCTCGGTGCTTGTGCTCGCTGACAATGACGATAATGAATTCAACTAGTTTGCCGCAATAAGTTGTTAGACGTTGGTTGTTTGAAATTTATTATATTATTTACGAATTTTTGAATAAATTATGTTGTATTATTCAGTGTTTAATCGGGTCATGCATGAGGATGTAGAGTAAAGGTCGATGTCATTTTTTTGCACTTTACTACATTCTGTTATAAAAATGGTCAATGTTTGAAATTTTCATCAATACATCTGTTTCTGTTCAATATTCGATATAATAGGAAAACGCTTCACAATTATACATTATCATAGAAGAAGTCAAAACGCAATATCCTCGACTTTTACAATATAACAAGAACCAAACAAAAGTGCTCTACTTTTCGTAAAATTCCAGTACCTAATACTAATTGAATGTCCATTGCAAATGTACTCGACACCTACCAATAACCGCGTTTTTAGTATTTTGTATACGCTTGAATACATCCACATTGAGCGCGTAATGACCGGCGACGCCGGCTGCCTACAATCGGCCAGCTTTATTTGAACGGAACCAAACGGCGTGCGCGCCCTTGCTCGACTTGAGGTCGACCGTCGTACCTCTCGACTTACTGCCTCCTTTTAATGTCAACGCATAACACCGACCTCTTTAAAACATTTAATTTAATTTTTTTGTCTTTTCACGAACACGTTACGCTTTAATTCTCGATCCTGGCTTAACCTGTTCTTTGATTGCGTCGGCACATTCCCTTTTTCAGTACCGGCTCTTTGTCCAATGCCCTTGTTACGTAGCAGTTTATATGTATTATTACGAACAATTTTAAGTCTTTAATATTCCCCAGAAAGCTATTTATCTGTCTATTTTAGAGCTGGTTGGCCGTTGGTCCTTGTAATTATATATGCAATAATTAGCAAAAGACATGTTACGAAACGCTGAATGATAATGAATTCGAAAGGTATTATTGTCAATGTTTCTTATGGCAACACGTGTAAAGAAGTATCCTTAATACGAAATCATACGTATCCAGTTGTAGTGTAACCGTCGAGGCCTGTCTTACTAACTTGTCCTCGACCACTGCTTTATAATTATGTGCCTCACTCGTACGACCGTGTCATGTAGCTAATATAGCTAATTTGTATTTTGTCATATAATTGCCATACGCGTAATTCAAATGCTTTGATTTATTGTGTTAATTGTCCGAAGATGTGTGTGGTGTAAATAGCATGTTAACATTAGAGAATGAAATTGAGCTTCTGTTTATTTAGATGTTTTTAATTATTATTACTCCTAAATTTTATGCAAAAGGGAAATAATTTCATTAATAGTGGAAATATGAATTCTTTTCTTTCATTATAAAAATTGAAATGTTAATAAAGGCCACTGAGATTATTTCTGGACGCCCTGGGTATCTTGAAGGCAATTAATTGTATTTCTCGGAATCCGATTACATTCGTCGCAATGATATTCCTTTGAGACCCGGTGAAATCTTATTACAGGTGCGCTGTGCGCCAGGCTCGCTACTTTCTTTGCTGATTGGTTTCTGTCTTTATTTCGTTTTATTCTTTTATATTGCTTTTTAAAATTTAATACTTATTTTATGGGTTTCAAAAGCATAATTTATACTACTGCGACTTGAATATTAAATTAAATTGATTCGTATCTAAGTAAGTAGATGCAGTATTAAGTAATGCAAGTAAGCAACCACTGGATGTACGAGTGCTTTAAGTCGAATAAATTAGGAGAACAAATAAAACATCGAATTTCACTCAAACGCATATATTTTGTTTGATTTTTTTTATGTTTTTGGTGCTCCATTTTTTGTTTGTTTGTGTCTTTCTTTAAATTATAAATTATATCTAATAATAGTAAAGGATTCGCGAAACGCGCACAGCCTCCATAAATGGGCAATAGGGAGCTCCGTGCACTTTCCGAGTCCCGGGCAATGAGCTCGGCATAATAAATAATATAATAAGGTACAAAAGGAATTCAACGAAGTACCATCGGATGGTTTTCACACTCGCTCACAAACGCTCCACACACGCCAACAACAATCTTACATCTATAATATCACTAGCTATACAGAATGCGACAAGGTCGCGTGCACTGAACCGTTGATGTGTACTAAAGGTAGGGCAATCACTCGAAATGTGAGCCCTTAAGCTTCTTGACGGCATTGGTGAGATGCAGCAGTTCGGTGTTGAGCTGCCAGATGAGCGTCTCCAGCTTGTCCACGGAGTCCAGGACCTCCACGCGCTCCGTGTGTGGGTTGAAGCGCACTTCGAAGGGTCGGGACATGGTGGACACCCAGCGTCTAAACACAACCATCGCTTTTAGTCTAAGTCCAAAAATGTATTAGTATTTATTAAGTACAAAATTTTATAGACGTAACATACCTGAATTTTTCTTTGGCATCTTCGAAACTCTCGGCTACATAGTAGATAGGCTGATATTCTTGATCTTGGTAGGGTTGCACGGATGTAGATGCGGGCTCGAACGGCCTAAGTTCCGGCTTGTCGCTAAGAGCGTGGAGTAATTCTCCAATGGAGGACAACAGAGCGGCACCATAAGCCTTCAGCTGTTGGTTCTCCTTGCACAGCCCGAATTCGACCGTGAACCAGTATACCTGCGCAAAGAGAAGAGCATTCACAAATGTGTACTGCCCAGTGGCTGTACTGTAGAATGAAGAACATTTCGCAAGAGCATGGGCCCATATTTAATTATATTATTCGCGTTGCACACAATCAAAATCAAATAAATAACAATTGTCAACTAATTCCGGAACTTACAGTTGAGAGTTTTTCAATTTCAGAGTCCGAGGCGCCAAGTGAAGCAAGTCCAATTTCTTGTGAGAACTGCGCAAAGCTAGGGTCAGCCAAGAGCGGAATATGGCCAAGAAGCTCGTGGATACAATCACTGAAAATAAACAGAGTATTAACAATTCACTTAATCGTGCGTTGTAATTTAGTGCCCCGTTGACCGACAGCTATTAAAATATGATTTACAATTTGCTTTACTGGATTAAATATTGGGCTAGTAGTTATCTGGATAGCCAACTACATCGTTATAACATGGATGCAAAATACCTAGTCTCCGTTTAAGTGATTATTAATTCAATAACGTTGCCTTTGATGCTAAAAACTTCTCACTGGATGGCGACGTAGAAGCCTTAACTAAGTTATTAGAAGCGAGAAGTTTAACCATATTACAGTTCCATTACGCGCCCCCGCTTCTACGCTGCGCAGTAATACTATTTCCTTGATAAAAGAATATTCCATAGCACTACAACTCAGGGCCGGACTTTATGTATGTCTAATTCCTATTGTATGACATAAAAAAGAAAAATGAATTATTTCGTTCGTTGTAAATTGTTTTGGTATAATTTCATCGACAAGGACTTATTGCGTAATTATTTCCGCAAAAAGACTCGTCAAGGCGCAAATCAGACTGTAATTACATTATCAGTTGCGAATAATTTTAGGCTTATACGTGGCACAACAGGATTTGTTATCCGCGATTTCCGTGTTTACATATTACAGTTCTGCAATATGTTGATAGACAATATTATACCTATGCAATAATTTGGCAAAACACGCTTATAAAGTTAATATGTGTGTCTAATTGGTAATACAATCATTAAGTGAGATTACTTACGGTTCGGGGGTGTGGAATGGCGAGTTTGCGTGACGTACGTATTGTGTGGATTGGAACACACGGAAGGCGAGGGAGGCGAGGAAGTCGCGAGCGGTGAGAAGACCAGCTGCGGGGCGCAGTGTGAAACCGGTGTGCTTGCGCAGGAAGCTGCTCACATCCTCTAGCTGAGGAATACGGTGAGGCACGAAGATGTCTGCGGCTTGCAGTTTGCCGAAAGCCACCTTGTATTCCTTGCAGGCGTGTTTGGGCATCAGGTCCAAAACGGTGTTGAACACACGCTGCCAGGTGGCGTTTTCGCTCTCAGTGTACGAGATGGATGGGATCGGGTCACCGTACTTGTAAGCGAAAGCGATCTCCGCAATTTGTTTCCTGCGCTCTCTGTACTCTTTGTCAGCAAAACCAGGATGGTTCATGTCCAACTCAGGTTCGTATTTAGTCATGAGATGGTTGCAGTTGTCGAGATCGGAAGCGTGGCAGGGGAACCACGGGGTTTTGCTGGAGATGTTGTTCTCAGACATGAGATTGACTCCGGCGAAAGCCGTTGACTGTCGAAGAGATCTAATTAACTGGAGAAGGTTGATACGCGACATGGTAACCTTCAGCAAGGCATCAAATTGTACTCCGGGGACTTGAGACGGACGAGTTTCAAGATGTTGGATGCATCCCTTGTAGTTGTCAATAGTCTTAAGGATGCGAGCGAGAGAACCCATGCCGTCCCGCATGCGAAGCAGCAGAGCAGCTTGCTGCACGGCTTGCTCTGCTTCGGGGGATTCACTCGCAGCATTTTGAAGGATTACTTCCTCTTCGGTGAGAGTGTAGTCTGTAAAAAATATGTTACTTATAAAATAAAAGCTACATCGTAGTTGACGTCATTATTTAATCATTAAAGATTAATAATGAACGTAGCTGGGTGAAGTTGATACTGACCCTCATCTGCCTTGTTATCGCCAACATCTGCATCTGCTAAAATAGTAAAAAATAAAAGAAAATAAAATAAATGTAAAAAAATAAAACAAACAGATGATAGACAAATAAGATTGCATTTACCAAGATGCCCATTTTTAGTCTCGTCTTGTTGGGTTCCATCTTCGACAGTAGGGGTGTTATCGCCATTGCCAATATGAATTCCATCTTGGATAAATTCGGAGTCCAAGCCAGAGTCTAAATTTAAAATAAAAAAAAAATAAAACTCATGCAAACTAAAAAAGGAAGGAAATAAGAAAACAAAAACATAAGCACAAGACTCGTGCAGGTACACGGTTGGTTTGCCTGAGGTCAATGGTAATGTTTGTGGGGTCAAATGAGTGTGTCATCACATCACACTGTATATATTTGTTATCGAACATTACAACACTTTTCTTGTCATAAATGATGCCTTATATAATAATCATAAGTGACATGTACCATTGGCGCGGGCGCGAGCTTCTTCCAAGACACTTTGTTTCGTCTGTTTTACAACTAGGGTCTCAAAGCGGGCGTCGTCTACCAGCGAGCGACGGCGAGATGGGTAGCCGTTCTGTAACAACACATTATTTAAATTAATATATGATTTCTTATGAGGGTAATGTATGTAAATGATGATGATGATGAGTTTATGATTTTGACAATGGCATTTGATTATCTTGAATCATGCACTTACTATGAATTGTAATTTTGTTTTATTATTTGTTAGTACGTATAAATAACGTTCATAGTAACTACTGTATTTGAAGTATAATACTGTATTCTAAAGTAGTCGGACCGTTATTACATCAATTACTTTTATTGGATTTACGATATCATAGAAAGCCTAAGTTTAAAAGCTTTTAAATGTCAACCTGGTCCGCGAAATACAAAGGCACTTTCTGTGAAAATTGTTTTGATCCACCTAATCCTCATAAATATAAAGCGCTCGTATTATATTTCATGTGCGAGTAGGAATTGCTTTTACGAAGTTCCTAAGCTTATTTCCTGCGTGTGGCCGGGGGTAAAGTGCTTCCATTATTTCCCTTAGCACTTTCGCCGGATGCGACATCTGACGGTTGAAATCTTTCAAAAGAGTCGGAGTTTCTAGACCACTGCACTCGAATGGAATCATTACTACAATTGCTTTGAAGTAAGTCGCGTCTACTACTCAACAGGAATCCGGCGTTGTACAGTTGCGCTTAAGTCTTCACTTTACAGTTGGAAGTTTTAATTGCAACGTCACAACTAAATCCCCAACGATGATGAACGATCTAGTCGTTTGTTGAACCATATTGAATTTATCTTTTTGTGTAGTTTTTTATGTTTTTCAATTGCTTAATTTAATGTTTTTTGTGTATTTGATAATTTAAACAACAAAGAATGAGTGATCAATGTCAGAGTTATGGCAGATAAGTGCATTAATTTCTATAAAAAAAATCATTAAGTATTGAAAACATTAAAGTCTAAGTCGTTTAATTACCAACAAATTCCCCGTGAGTGGGAAATCCGGCGACAAGTGTCACTATTGTCCTATGATGCGGGTACGCAGAAGTGCTATAACAATGGATAATAGACGTATTTTCTTCATTCAAGCTGCCTGCCGTTGACTTTGATATGATAATGCGAGTGGCAGTGTAATTTCCGTCGCATGGCGTAAGGGAGCGGGCGGGGTGCGCGGGCGGCGAGACCTAGCATTTTCCACTAGAGTGGCCGTGCAGGCCTAACTATGTGTGTCAAGGGTTGCGCTAATCACTCGCTATTGTTAACCGCCACCCGAAATGAAATAGAGTTATGATGTGAACTGCATACAGTATATATTCAACTTGATAATTCTATGTTTGTTTACGTAAATCGATATCGCGGAAACAGTGTCGAGTTGTCTAAAGGTCCGCCTAACTGGAGCGGGTTGGATTCGGAATCCGGTTGTTATAGCCTTGGGGTGTCCAAGTGGCCACTTCACCATTCCAATCGGTCGGGTAATTAAACCAAGCCGGAGAGCGCCGGACGCCGACCTGCCACCACCCCTCCTCTCTATCCTATTACCTACCTCTGTAGTGGACATCTGATTGATTGCTATGATTTTGGTTAGAATTTGGTCATCAATATACTAAATTTTGTTGCTTTTTACGTTGTAATCTTTTTCAAAGGTGTCTATTGCAACGATATTTTGTAATTTGTACCATATATATACTCGACAAAAGATTCTATTGAGACAAAAGATCGTGCCCAGACAAAGGAAGTGATCGAATGAAGTTGTATTACGTGTATTATGCAAAAAAGAATAATTGCCATAGCCAGAACAATCTGTAAATTACGAATAATTTGACCGCGACGAAGAACCTCTATTGGTCAAGGGCGTATCTGAACAGCCTCGAATCTGTTATGAACAGACTCTAGATTTACTTCTTGCGTGACGATGTCTAATTAAAACCGAAACAGTTGTTGCGCCGTAGTTATTAGATAGAAAATAGGTTATTGAAATTTCCATTTCAAAGGGACTTGGTTACATAGCCGAGATAGAGGTACGCGCTCGTCTGTCGGGTGATATGATTAAATTTGAACGATCGGTACCGATTGCAATGGACCGGTGAGCGTCGTACCGGCACGCATTCCGACCTTCGACGGTCAAGGAAATACAATCATTCAGGTGCCAATTATAAAATACACGTTAATTATAACACGTTAGCTACAGGCCTAGTTTATCGCACAGCGCACACAACTACATCAATAAACAATAATATCTTCGCATGGCAGCACACAGCTAGTACCCATGGGTTAGTTAACTGAAATATGCTCTGTTCAACTGATGAACTTTCATTGCACACAGAATGGTGCAGTTCGCATAATGTATTTCGCATCAGCTTCGTAACAAATGGGTACTGAGTTGTAAAAGTATAATGGGATATTTATTCAAAGGCAATCAAGTTGTAATTGCTGTAAAATTGACGACATGAAGTAAACATTACAATTTAGCTCCTTGAATATTGACAATGGTAATTAATCTTGGTGTAGACAATGATGAGAGTATGTAATTAGTGGAATGTTTTTTTGTGGTCTGCGGTAAGTATTGAGCGAAATATCCGGCGCGTGCTCATGAATGCAGTGCGCTTAAGATTTCGTATGCGGTCTTGTAACCTTTGTTTACGCGGCCTGTTTTCTTATATTATGTTTAATATTATTGTTTGGCGGGTTGTTGCATAACTCGTCACACGACATGAGAAAGCGGTGACTTAATTGCGAGTCGAAATAATAAGATTACGCGATCCTTGCCCGCCCGTTCTACATAATGACATCCGTGGAAGTCAAATGATTTCGCACGTTTTAACGAATTATTAACGGGTGAAAACATATATTATTATTAATATTTATTTTGACTGGATTGATCACCTTACACGTAACTTTCACACGATTTCTTTAACAATCTCCCGTTGTCGAGGTTTTCTCTAATGTTTTGTACAGTATACTCAACAATGCTTTGTTTTCAATAACCATTCGTTGTAAGTAAATAACGCTACTATGCGAATAAAGATCATTATATTATGACTGTTTATTCCAGTAAATAAAATGGGTTGCGGATGGTAAGCTTATTATAATAAATTATATTTATTATTCGGAATTATAGCCATTGAAAAGTTTTAATATTTTATAACTTATTATAGATCACTAAATTTTAATTGTGCCTTCGATATCTTTCTGATGCATAACTTTAATACAATCATTAAAATATTTTGACGGTTAGAATGATTCTATTGTTGTTAAAATCTATGTACTCATTTGTTTGTTCAGTTCTACTTTTTAAGATTAAGAATTTAACATAGTTTCTCACAATATAAAGCGAGTTTATGGCGCCAATTTTGAATTCGTGCTAATGAAACTTTAATAAAGTAGTGCGAGATAAATGATAAATAATTTTACAAGTAAAGCAAACGAATGTTATGATTTTAAGCTAACTTAGTAATACATAGATTACGTACTTTCGTGATTGGTCATGTAAAAATATTTTACATAATAGAATTATTTTTTAATATATAATATATATTCTATATTATTCGTTGACCAATTACAATAGCAGGGATGATATGAATGTTTACCATAATGTAGTGAGCAAGCAATGTAAAGCGGGCCATGGATTCTGGTCCTGGCCTGCAGAAGGCGAGCTCCTCACCTCAATGCTGTAGGATTTCTTGATGGCGAACATTTCGCGGTTCTTCTGGGCTGCTGCAACTGCCATTTCTTCTCACGACACACCACTGGGACCGGTAGGGCCTGAACGAAGGGTTCACTGCGCGTTTAGCTAGCGTATTGTCTGCGAGAGCTTTTTGTCTCGACCACGGGCTTGTGCCTGTCTGTCTGCGACTCGAGCTGTCGTATTACTATAGCTAACTAAACTTTGGATTGCAAACAGACCAATGCATGATGTTCGTTCGCAAGAACAGTTTAAATAGTGTTAGGCGCGCACCTCCCACCCCGCAGCGCCTTTCGTCGCGCATGCGTCATTATCACCGGCCCGCGCGCCCCCCTCACACACCTCCGCTGCCTCCTCATCCTCATGACACAATACCATCAACCCTCAACCCCCAATCATGAAACCGAGTCATCATCCCATACATGGTATGATGGCCCATATTGCCATGGTGGTTTTCCATCAATGTCACAATAGATCCTTGATTGAATCCGGTTACGTACTCGGAAAAAAATTATAAACATAATATTATTTAATTTGCAAATAATTTTTATAATGTATATTTAATGTTTCAATTTTTTTATTATACGTTATTTGCATTGTTTTGTAATATATTGAAATAACTTATGAATGAGCTGTAGGATTTTTAATATGTGCATTTGCATTTTTCTCTAATGTAGCTCATGATATATTTACACAGTATATTGACTCACAAAACAGCACTCAATAGTCAGTATAAAATTTAATTTATTTAAATATATATAACGGTAACATTTATTGTTTGTAATATTAATAATTACTTTGCCCTTTTATAGACTTTCTTTTTATTCTACATAATCAAGGCTAATTATAATTAAAAGGATTTACTTTAGTTGAACGCCAAAAACAAAGTAAAGTATTAATAATCAAATTATTATAGATATGGGTTATAGAGCATCGACACAAAAAGTCTTAAACCTATTTTAAAATTTCTAGTAAAATGAAGAAAGTTGAATAAAGAAAGTCCTCCTGGGGTTGACTTATATGCAGAAAGATATTAAATGTGATTATAGGAATTCAATCATGAATCAAAGTGCAGTACAATAAAATTTACAAGACTGCTGATAAAAAGTGCTATAAAATGATAAATTTTCCATTTCATTCTTGATAGGATTTTACGTGTTTGATATAATAAATTTCTTCGAAAGTTAAATATAGCGCGATATTTCCAATAGGTGGGTAGGTAATAAATTAACTATAGATATTGCTGCAATAGATATTAAAGGAAAAAATAAACACAAGTTTATCACAATTAGTTATCAGGTTCTGCCTATATATATGATCTTATTTGAACGAGCCTATGAGTATAACGTATATAATATGTATAAAGGAGTAGACACAAATTTGGCAACAATATACAGCTCGAACTATTAGATGTTCAGTATTCAAATTTGGTACAAGTAAGAAAGGACTTTCAAAAATTCAAACCGTAAGGGGGTCAAAAGGGCCATCGAAGGTTTTAAGGGCATATTTATATCTTGGAAACTAGCCATGATATATGGTTGTCAAAGTGTTATATTTAGGTTCATTACTATCAATAACTGAGAGGCATTTCGAAATTAAAATCTCTATATTTATTATAAGTACTGAAAATTTTACCCTCATCGTAAACATGCTCAGAACTTAGAATGGGCATAATATTTTTATAATTATTAGACATAAAAATTTACATGCATGATTAGTGCGATGAGTTAATATAAGTATCAAATCAAAATATTACTGAAAGTTCGGTTTTTAAATGTCGAAAATAAGAAATACTGTTGAATAGATTATTCATATTCCGCAGCTTTGGTAGTCGTAATTCATTTTCTAGTGGAAAAATATTACTTACAGAATGTTTATTATCAAGAAGTTTGTATTATGAGGGTGGACAAAGATATATCCTATTTTCGAAAGGTATGGTAACATGAAAACTACTAAAGTTAGAGTACTGGAAATCGGTATTTCAGCTGTTTGTATCAAATAATAAACAACCTGTTAATTAGAATTGGATTTTAATTAACAGGTTGCTTATTACCTCGGCGTATTGTGGGTAAAAATATATATTAAGTGTGGTTAAAATCTTTCATCGCTTGACAGCCCGAATATTTGAGATACGAAAATATTATCCATCGCCTTGCAATAATAGCAACGTTTACGAGTTTATTTGCTTTTCGAAAAAATCTAGTGGTCAAAAGTATCAAAATTAAGTTCTTGAAAATATAGTTTAAGCATTCTTAATAATCTAAAATCTCACAAAAAAATATTTTTGTCATCGTCACTAACATAAGCCTAATAAGATTAGGTTTGCATAGAAAATATATGTAACTGACATTTATTTAAAAACAGAAGCCTAAATAACGATTACCAAGTCCCTACCTTATAAAATGACGCAACTCCCATACAAAACGATGTGATTTAGTTTACATCCTTACGACGTATTTTTCTTAAAAACAACGATGAGACTAAGTTTTATATATGAACATAAACGTAAATATAAAATGTCACGTTATTAATACCGAAATATCTAACTTACATACAAATATTCATCGCCAGTTAATCGTTTTAGCGAACGAATATATAAAATTCCTTTGTACTTGCCGATATAACGTAAAAAAAAATACAAAATTTCATACATGTAGAGTCAATAGTTTAACTTTTTTATATGTCAGTAATGACTATATTATAACATCTAATATATATATATATCCAATAATTATAATTTGTAATTAGTTTTGTTGGATTCGACAGCTTATACGATCGTACACAGTAAGAATCAAAACCACGAATATCTATGTCCTCTATCTGAGAATGGTTTAAACTTCATCTTTATATAATTTTAACATGGTTGAAAATATGCAGAAATCAATTATTGAGTGACCATTCACTAACATCTACAAAAAAAATATTTTTATTTGAATTGAATAATTTTATAATATTGACAATGATACAATTTTGATTATCTCTTTAGTCTTGTGGCAGCGCGTATAAACGTAAAACTTATTCAAGAGTTCGATTCTCAGGTCGGGCAACGCTTTGTCTTTATTTTTATACCATAGCAATTAACTTGATATTGTATTAAATTATTCTCGCAAAAGATAGTACATATTAATTTAGTAATGAAAAAATACTAAGGAATGCTATATCGGTATCAAACTTACTACAAATCGTTTTATAATCTCAGTGCACTATAAGAAATTTAAATTGAAGATGTTATTAATATTTCTATGTTAAAATTATTGTACACACTTTCGAAATTTACAGGTCTACACATAATAATAAGAAAATCCGATGCTGGACTTATTAATATTGTTTTGTTGTAGAGATAGGTAACCTATAAGAATATTATGGAATCAGGTAATACCTACACACACATACTACATACCAACAAATAAATATAATCAATACTTAACAATATGCAACAAGTGCCTTTAATTGGTAACCATTATGTTTTTACAATATTTTTACGCATAACTACATGATGCTGTGTTCTCGGGTTTATGCTAGTGGCATCGCCATAACGGGTTTTATTTTACAATAATCCTTCAAATTATTTCTTTAGTTCAAGAGAAGTCGCGTGCAATAGCTAGTAATTGTATAATTCAAGTTTACGCTAAATCATTATTATATTCATCGTTTTTGAACCGAAATTCTGTTTATCTACAACTTACTAACATCATATCGTCATTTTCAGGAAACGCTTCTAATTGATTTTTTTTTCGATCTATCTAAAAAAATACCAAAAAAATTTTTTTTCACGTTTTTACATATGAATTATTATAATTGGTTCATTCGGAATTGGATAAAATAATGAGATTGGGATCGTTTATTCTAAAAACGGTTGTAATTCGTTTGATATATATTTTTAAATAAAAGATGAAACGGAAATTATAAAAAGTGAAGATTTATTTAAACCTACCATTAAACGATTTACAACAGGGAAAAAAAAATTACAAGATCTTCTACCTATCTCAAGTTTTTATGAATATTTGTATAATTCAAATAAACATTGATAGTTCAGTTACTTGGAAGACGTAGTGGTGGGTAAGTCATTGGATTATATAATGATGTAAGTTAAAACCTGCATAGATAAAGATATCAAAATGACTTCTAAAAGTACGTCATTTATGTTACAAAACGGAATATCGGCTTGGCATTATTAAAATATAACATTGGCATTCTGCAAAGTATATACAAGTTAGAGGATTTGGAACACGCGCTGTCATAAATAATTCCATTATCCTTGGATAACCTTTGTCAGCATTTTTGATATGTTTGTTTTCCACCTCACCACCACACCTACAACCGCAATATCCGGGATCCCGCGGAAGTTCTAGAAGACGCTGGTCATCGCGCAGCAGTAGGTCCCTTATTTTATCCTGTCCCTTGTCTGTTATTATCGCATATACACAAATACTATCAAAGCACATAACTACCTATACTTTATACAATCATTTAAACGCAATTAAATTGTAGGGTTTTTATAACTATTAAAGTATGTAGGTAAAACTATGCGTTTCGTATTCTTTATAAATATTTTCATAAAATTGGAGGGATGGGTTTTGAAAGATGCTTCAGCTCACCGGTCTTGGGAACCAATATATTGTGTCGCCGCCTTGAAAATATAACCTTATTCGAACGAATACTGGGGCCGTCTCACTAATAATAATATTTCAATCTAACACTGGCATGTCAAATAAAACCTCGGAAAGCTCAGAATTCCTGGGTACCGAAGGGTCTCTAATAAATATCCACCTAGGCATCGATCATACCAATCTAAAGATAACAGATATGGTTATGTAATTATACTACTCAAATTATAGTGAGGTGGGAGAAATTTAAGTTTATTAATTAAAGTTCATTGATTTATATTAAGTTTTCGATTTGAAACAATATAAGTAAGACGAATAGCTAAATATAAGCTAAAGGACTGGTTTCAAGTTGTGGCAATATATGTGTCACTCTAATTTTGCGTGACAAAAAAATCCCCGATGTCCTTATCAAAGGTGAACAAACAACCTTCGTTTGAACGCTTTGGCCTAATTAGCCGCATCTTGCGCAGGTAGGTGATTAAGTGGAAATTACCAAATATGTTCAATCCACAACATTCGTCAACTCGTGTCGCTCTATGTATCTCAAGGGATCGTTCCACTCACGACGTTTAAGGACGCTCTCCTTCCGCGAAATGACGCACTCACAAAAGGAGGTCATCGCTTGCCATGACCTTCGTCCGCTGACCATGGCAGACACCGCGGCCGCCGGCGAAAGGTCTTCGACGTTTGCTCTCACAGAGTTACGCTCTTCGTCCCGAGTTAGGTATACTTTGACAGTGTGAAAGTGTTAAAGTACTCAATATGTCATCGCGTTGGTGGCTTACGATAGAGTCTATGGGAATCCCACACAGGTACGTGTCAAAATACTCATGCACCGTCGAAAACCACATCAGAAGTAGCACTTATCAATCCTACTGCTTAAGATAGACGCTAGCTTGTTTATCTACGAATATCGTATCACTCCAGCATTATTTTACATAAGGCAGTTATTAAAAAATATATATTATATTATAATATGTCTCAGCAGTGGAATCATACAGGGCTGATATTATTATTATTTTATTATATAATATTATTGCATCATTAGCTTGGAAGGAACGTGTTTGGTTGTCAAAGCATTAATGTTCTGGGTACGATTCCCATGCTATTTTTATGAGAGGATAACATTTACTAAGCAGCGATAGCCTAGTTGGGTGTGGAACGGACTGCCAAGACGAATGTCCGCAGGTTCAAATCCCAAGGGCAGTCACTTCTGACTTTTCTAAAACCATGTGTATATTCTTCGTAAATTTATTGTTCGCTTTAACGGTGAAGGAAAACATCGTGAGGAAACCTGCACATCTGAGAAGTTCTCTATAGGAATTTTAAAGGTGTATGAAGTCTACCAATCCGCACTAGGCCAGCGTGGTGGACTAAGGCCTAATCCCTCTCAGTAGTAGAGGAGGCCCGTGCTCAGCAGTGGGCAAGTATAATACAGGGCTGATACTATTATTATATTATTAACTTTTGAATGACAGCTCCTTTCATAATCAAGTTCGTTTTTAAAGTAAAAATGCTGTTAAAACTCACGAGTAATGCTGAAGCATTTCCATATTACTCATTTTATTATAATCAGAGTAGATCTATAAATTAAACAGCAAATCATAAATAACAAAAACTGTATCTTGAGTTGTATTCTACTTTCGACTCGCAAACCCATGAGTTAACCGGCATTGAAATTCGTAGCCAATACTACTCTATTAAATCATGGGATAGAATTAAGTTTCCCGTATGGTCCATAACTGAATAGACAAATGTATACGCACTGATTTGTTACACACGAGTACCCGATATTAACTCGTATTTTAAAAATTATCTTTCAACAAAATAAACAACTGACTGATAAATAGACTATTATTGAAGAATTTGAATGATCCAAGTGTCTTTAGATTCCAATTGTATTTGTTCCTACGAATAACTTACATGGAATTTAATCACGAAATAATGGAAAGTAATATTTATTCATAAAATTGAGTGACAATATTATGAACTTTTAAATAAAATATCATTATCATAGAATTAGATAATAATCATAAGATCATAAGAAATCATCCAAGTACAAAGACGTCTAGTTGTATACCTGTTTTGAACGAGTATGTCGAAGACGATCTGTTGCGGACAGGATTCTTGGCGACAGGTTTCATTAAAAATAAACACGACTTCTGTTATTATAACTTTAGGGATTATGTACATTAATTACTTACCTTAATTATGAAAATAAAAAATTCTAGATCGAATATGATATACGATTCATGCTTCTTAATGATAAAGATACACTAATAAATATAGCTCGTGGCATGATAAACGCTATTCTGGTTGGATTATTGCTATCAAACCGAAGGTAACAAGTAAAAACGTTTATAGGAATTAATGATACATCTGTTTTAGCTGGTGGTGGTGGGTTGAACTGACACAAGAAGCAGATTGTCAGGCATCGCTGGTTGCGACTTGCGAGCACTCTTATAGACGCTGTAATAGAACTCTAAGTGCTGTAATTATTTGAGAAACTCAAAAGCAATCAAGTACAACGCAGTATCTCTATAGTTTATTATAATTCGTCACACGTATTGTACATCATATCAAATAATGCAAAATAAAATTAACTTTTAATGTTAATTATGATTATACGGTGTACGACCAAAATAGAAAAGAACTGAAAATAACATAAAATATTTTTAATCTCTCTTAGAGTTCCGTAGGAAGGGGACTCGTAAAGTTCCGGTTAATATAGAGTTTGGGTTTAATTCCTTTAAACTAAATGTTTTTTTTTGCTAAATACAGAATTGATGGAAAAAAATTCTTGAAGTTCTGTGTCATTGACCAGAAATATATATATATATATTTTTTGTCTAGATTTCTGGGGTACTCAAGTTTTTTCCAGAAGATCTGATCCTATTAATTAGAACTAGGTCAATCGATTTTACTGTGTGAATAAGGTTAGGTGATGACGGAGGTATTTTCCCGTTATAATCTGAGGATGGGATTTCCCTTTCATTTGACAACACTTTCCTTGTGTCATGCTAGTACTTTTCCCCCATTATAGGACTTTACCTGATGTTTGACATTTAAAATATTTCCAGGCTATTTCTTATTACCTGCGGTTAAGCTAAGTATATAATTTTCTTAAGTTATGTTGGGTACTTAATTAATTGATCCTTGTTTTAGTTGTTAATACTAATTAAATCGATTAGTGTGTTGAATGTATACGGTTGATGTAAATTAATATATGTTTATATCAGTATAAATGAATTCGTATTTTAATATTATATCCCACCGCTAAGTGAAAAAGTATATATTAAACATGATTTACTATTTTTACTTTCTTTAATCCATTAATGCTTTATTAAACTTAAACGTTATGTTTACAGGTATATTGTTTTTTGCCGCTACTCATATATTACTATAGAAAATAACTAATTTAGTAATTTATAATTTAATGAAATCAATTATATTACTTTCAAATACTATAATTTTGAAACGATTAATATCTTGTTGAAATATTTATAATTTATCTACATAAAGTGATACAACACGAAAATTACTCAGTAAATGAAATACATTATGTATTAAATTGCTGTGAATTATAAGGTCAAGCAATATAAACTGTCGTTTTAAATTCTGTAATTCCTAAAGACATTTGCAATAATCATATAATTTATTAGTTTTAACAATATGTGTTGGAATGTGTTATTATTTTCCACTAAAATGGACTGATTAATACATTTTACGCATGTATGCATCTAATGAGGCCTTTGAAATTAGTACTGTTAAAATATACTTATCGGTGAATCTAAATGCATTATTAATCCATGTTATGCCCACTTATTTTATTCCAATATGCGATAAAGCAAAATAAATAACAAATGACAAACATCTATCTACATTAAGTTTTATAATGAAAATATACATCTATGCATAAAAGGGTACTAGAGTAATGCAGTTTCATGAAAAATACATTTAAGAAACTGAATGCGAAAATTACCCATGTAAACATCACAGACGATAGTTCAATTTCCGTTTAAAATATCCAATATCAAAGCACAATGAGAGAATCAAGTGAGAAAACCACAAAGATCGTAGCGGTCGATATTATGAGCAATGTGGTGTGTTACCAACGTGATCTGCATTACGAATGCATTACACGGGTCTCGGTACTTTTCATACTAACCATACTACTGCTACTACTAACTATACTACTGACACTTTAAGTAAAGTTGTAAAACGTACTTTAATATTAAATGAGTTAAATAATATATTATTTCAACTTATACCAATCTATAATATATTAACGAAAGGAAATGCTAAGTATGTTGTATGTTCATTAACATAAAATTACAAAATAAACCCATTCCATTTTATGAATACACTTAGTGAGACGTCAAACTAGTTAACGACGTCACATGTTTGAATTTGTGGGTTTACCCATAGGTTTACCGTTGGTGTCATAAGACGCCTCGCCAGTCCAATACTGGTTCCCATAACAACGCACGAAACTATTACGTCAGCGAAATTTGCATAAATACGGGGATTCCATAATATGTATGAAATTAATCACGTGTGCAGTCAAATTTAAGAGAATTTAGAAATATTTGCCAAATTGATATTAAATGATATGTAAATAATGCATATGTTAGAGCCGCGCCTTGTTTGCTGCTTCTTTGGTCTAGTGGCATTATACTTGGGCTTTGGATTCGGATTTCGAAGTTAATAGCTCCGAAGTCGTGCAAGACATGAGGATTTTCTAAAAGGATTGTCCAGAATCCCTTCGAAGAGAATTATGTAGGCATATTCATATAAAACCAAATAGTAATGTGAGTCACTCTGGCTTCTCTACAGTTAATGAAATTGCAGATAGACCAAAATAACAGCAGAAGTCTTTCAATTATTCAAGATTCATTTCTCTTTCACGACCTTATGTTAATAAAAAATATTTTAAAATATGATTCACGGAATCCAAACAGCATGATTCTAAACAAGTTTTCCGTGGTGGAATATTTCGCACAATTTTATTTCGATACATGTCACTAATGTTTGCAATTTATCCAAACACAAAAATTTTTATTTATTCAAAATATATAAACTCTAATATTAATTATATACTGGTAATTAAATAAGTGCACTGGTACACTATTACGAACATACTAAGCATATAAAAATCCATGAAGATTTTAGTATAGCCTCGTTAAATATTCCTTTGACATTCGCTTACGTGAGTAATGCATGGGTTTTTATGTTACATACGAACAGTTAAAACAGCTGTATTATGTGCGACCTTATGCGGCGAAGGAAAATACCGAACGAAAACCTCAGTACTAATTATTCCAGGGCTTATTAAGTTTAAGAATAGCCAAAACGAACCCTCGATGCCTCCTCTGAGTAAGGTAATTAGTTAAATTTTCTCATCGATACTTAATTTTATTATTCTGTAATGATATACATGAAAATACGACTAAATGACGTATAGTTGCAATTTTTTTTTAATTGGGTTGCGTATACTATATTTAAAACCAATAGGTATAGACAAGTTATTATAAACACATAATATACATCATCATACGACTGAACACGTGGGAACCAAAAGTTCAGTAGCATTATTTTCCTATTTGTATATGTCTTCGTGTTTTCTGTTCACTTACATATTAGTCATATTTGTCGAATACGTTGCGCGAACTAAATTAATCAATTTAAATATCTGACATTAATTGCGTGACTATGAATTCATCTGTTTCGTACGCGTTCTCATGTTATAGACATTTGACATTATCGCATTGAGTAACACCTGAAATGGTAATGTCTATAAAAGTAACATGTAAATAAATAAACATTAAACATAGGGATAAAACGAGACAAAGTACGATGTTTTTGTAATTACAATCGTTAATTTAAACTTACAAATGCTACGTGGATGTGGACACAGACACAAAATTAAATATGCAATGAAATAAATGTCCCAGTTCATAATTAGTTTACAATTTACTACATTTCTCAGAATATTTTTAACGATTTCATAACATTTCACCACACGAAAATTTTAAGAGATGAATATTACATGAATATTACTTATTTAAAAGAAGTTGTGGGACCGGTGAGGGACATATAACTTGTTTAATCAAGCAAATTAGAGAAATATTTATTTTTAGAATCAACAAATCATATAATATTGTCTGCTACTATCTAGCGGAATACAATGCAATTCGACGTTGTTTCTTATAAAGTCTCTACAAAAACGGAGCGCAGTGAGGTTTTCGTAAAAATAAACATATAAGTATACTTTTTTAGTCGAAGTGGGTTGGGTATTATTAAGGCAAATATTTTATTACTTGGAAACTAACTTGATATGCATAGTTTTTATACAAATTATATAACTTACATCGTTATTTCCATGTTAAAAGGTTATTTTTTGGCGCCAAAAGTAATTGATTACTGATTTTTACGAAGCGGTTTTTTTGTAATTACTAATAACTATGTATTTTTTATTCAAATTTAGTGCAATCATTACCAATTATATACCAAATATACCAAAGGCCGTACGTAGCCAAGATGCCTTTCTAGAATTGTTAACGTTAATAGAAAACAATTAAATGTATGGGAATGGCATATATATAAAGTTTTTTTTTGTGTATCGGACTTGATGTCAACACCCAGGGTAACCTGACAATTGGATACTGCAATCCCCAGCTTATCTACTGCAGGGCCCTGGAGAAAACTTGGGAGAGGATAGTTGGAAGGAAGGTTGGAGGAAGAATATGGAAATCTCTTAGGATGGGAGGGGGGGAGATAGCCAGGAAATGTTTCTGATTGGAACTATGAAGTATAAGCACTTAACTGTGTGCCTAGGGCCGCGACAAATACCATTAATATTTTTTTTCCATTCTTCCTAGTGAGCCATCTAAATTAAGAATCCGTATAAGGGCACTTATACTGTTTGTGTTCTTGTGATTACCAAAATCAATGACTGTTACGTGTAATGATCATTCACTTGAGAGTGCATTATTGGAGATATTCGTTTCGATTCCAATTTGTATTTTTATATTACTTTATATAACTAGAAAACGATTGCATGTTCAAACGTATTGATATTTTCAATTGTAATCAAGTCATCAAAATAATATATCTTTTTTTTTAATACATAGCCTTCTGTTCAAGAATGAGTCGATTACTGATGCCATTATGTCGGTTACGGGTTAAGAAAAAAACCTGTTGTTTGATGCGAAGGTGACACATATGAAATACATAATAAATAACTAATCATATAATATATTATTGTTCCTATTAATGTGACGTCACAACATCGTGACGTTATCATCTTTGTGTTTGTCAACAACTTCATTCATGGAAATCTTAATACTATGAATTAGGTTTATAAATTTACAATGTTAATGATGTCTCAGTAAATTTTATAAATTCGAGGTTTGAACATGAAGATGTTTAAATGTTTTCTTATTAAGGAGACTTGATTAAACGGCCTAATTATTGTCATAACATTTTCAGATAATGGAAAATCCGAATACGTAAATAAAAAGCTATTTTAATATATATGAAGAATTTTTAACTAGTTTTGCGCAGTTTCGACCGCGTTAATGAATGTTCCCGGGGTATAAAGTAGCCTATAGTACTCAGGAATAATGTAATTTCTTATTGGTGAAAGAATTTTCACAAAAGGTTAAGATGTTTTGGAGTTTCATACAAAGTTTCATCCTGTCGTAACTTGGGATTCGGTATCCGACATTATATATGATAATAACTGAGATTAGGATAACTGAGACTCCACCGCAGCTAAAAACTGCAGGATTTTGTAAAATCTAGCATTCAGATAGATCATGTCGTAGATTAAGGACCTTGTCTCAAAACAGTGCGCTAATTATATTTTTAGAAGCTATCTATTCGAATTTATAACATATAGATAAAAAAATACACATCATGTTTCTATATGTTATCTTTACTTTAATTGTTTACATTTTTTATAACAGGGATATTTTTCAATTAATTTCTTCATTTGTTTAATTATTATATGGCTGTAATATAATGGAGATTAATAGGGAACCCTTATATTCAAATATTGAGTAGCCTATGAATTGATCCAGTACTTTACCTCCCCGTGTACGAAATTTCACCCTAATCCTTTTAGTTATTTTTGCGTTTACTTGTTACAAACATACAAACGTTTTCACAAACTTTCGTATTGATAATTTTCGTAAGAGTAAGATAAAAATGAAAGAATAAATTATAATGAAAAGAATTTGTAGATAATCTTATAAAATATACATTTATAAGATTAAAAATATTAAATCAGCAATTCTACTACGGATACGATTAGTGAGTATGTACAAAAAATATGCATTCTTTCTTCTGTTTTAACTTACTACAGCTGGGTAACTAAACAAGTATTGGCAAGTAAAGAATTTAAATTCACGTCTAGTTAGTGATTAGTTCTCGCAGTTGAAAGAAAAACGTAAAAATAATTAATAATCATGGATATTTCTGCCTTTAAAATTTCGTCATATTAAATTTTAAAGGCCGAAATATCTTGTTTAGTTACCCAGATTAAAGGTGAAACAAAATGTATGAAAATGGACCTTGAGGTATCGCCTTAATAAGTTTCAGATGAGCCAAATGCGTAGAAACTGTTTTAATTTGATATGATTTTCAATTTAAATTGATATGTCACAACAATAGAAATATATCAAATTGCGAAGGTTAAGAGGAAAACGTACAGGAAACAGTGTGTAATGTGTTTTTTTCTCATATTTCTCAGGTAAAACCCGGTGAACTAACATATTAGTATAAGAGCATACTCTTTCCTTATACTAAGTGATATTGCAGATGTAGTAGTTGATACAACATAAAGGTAATTAAATCTTCATTCCGAGGAAATTATATGCGTAAATTTAGATATACATTATCAATTGACAGTGCATTGCTAAACGAAACCAAATATTTTTCTTCAAATAATACTTTACAATAAGTTACAAGAACCGTTGAAGTAAAATAGGAAGTGTAAGTTTAGAATAAAATAAATATTAATAAACAATAATTCCTTATTCACACCAAACTGCATGATCAAGGAAATAAAAAAGTTGAACCGGGATATTTTGTGATAATATTCGATATTTATGAATGATTTTTGACACAATGTTACCAGAGCAAATACGAGTATGTGGTTTCATTTATTAACGCAACGGCAAATAGAATCTCCATAAGTAATTTGTTGCGTATTAAATATCAAGAGAGCTTGACGAAAAACTTCTCGACAGCTTACAAACTAGAGCAACATAACCACAGCATCATCATCATCAGCCATATAAAGTCCACTGCTGAACATAGATCTCCAGCAAAGATTTACAGACGGACCTGCGGACGGATGAAAGCGTGTTCCAGGGACCTTTATCAAGTCGTCTGTTCATCTTGCAGGTGGACGACCAACGCTGCGCTTGCTGGTACGTGGCCTCCGCTCGAGAACTTACGACAGCAAATTACCTACCACCAAGTAAATTTTCACGTCGAGCAATTTTATTGTTTATTTCCTATTCTATAAAGCTCATAATTCTATTAGCTTAGTAGTAATGAACTTTGTTAAATTGAACGTAAAGTTCTTCATTACTGTATCATATCACAGGATGTAAATGAACACGTAATCTATTTGGCAAATTCAGTATTAAAGAAATTCGCAAAACAACATCAGAAGATATGAATGACTAATATGAATATTTACGTACCAGATATCAACAAAACAGATGAATACGATCCATATACAGAAGATGTAAACTGCGTTTAACTATAATAATATGTATATTCAATAAACATCGCTTTCAACAAGTTGTACTTACATAGCAAATAAAATACTCAATGACTTTATTTAGCAAATTAATAATAAGTAGCCTAGTTATCTAAGCCGCTCAGTCAATGTAATAAGATTTGTTTCATGTTTCTTAAATTTCTTCGGTAAATATAAATAGTTTAAACAATAATGTTTTTCTGATACAACAATTATGCATTTAATACCAACAATTATTCGCACATTTCCTTGTTTCTATTAAACTGAATAGCTCATAAGGAAAGAGTTATGGTCGGGGCCTTCCCTTTTTTATTACTACTCAAATATTAGTCAACAATCAACATCACGAAGGAAGTCAAACGTCAATTTTCTGTGGAATAAAGTATGTAAATTGGCAGGTATTTCCGCATACGTCACGCAATATGTATATCATCTTGGCCAAAATGATATATAGAAAGTAATGTGGAGAGTGGTCGGGGATTTCCTTGCTAAGATTGTGGTAAAACGAGTAGCGAAACGTCACAGTGAGTCATCGTATACCGTAGACGGTCGAACATCGACAGTGTGTGACGACAAATTCGCACGATCGTGTTTCTTGATGACAAACGTATGTTATTAATTTAGTTCTTATGGTTTGTGTGATAAAAACATCATATATGTAAAAACCCTAAATGTTTGTTAGCTAGCCGTTTAATGTAAAGACACATTTTCGTACATAATTAAGTATATAAGGATGATTATTTTTGCTCATACAATATGATTTGCATACCTCAACAGCTATTGATTAAAAATGTGTTTAGAAAATAAAAACTTTATATTTAGATAAAAACTTACTCGTAAATTTTTGATAAAAGCGTCATAGTTCCAATATATTATGTCTTTATTTGAAATATGTGAAAGTATTATGTATAATGCTCATAAGAAATTTATACTTTATATATACTACGGAGCCTATTTATCTTAACTTTTACGAAGCGCACAGGGTTGGTTTTGAGTTGCAGTTTTTTATAACGTTTTGTTTTGTGACGCATACCAATTAAATTTATAGATTTTTGTATCATCCATTAAAATATGTATAATTATGAATTTATACTAAAAATCAAATTAAAAGAATGAACAATTTTATTCCAACAGGTGCATATTATTGTCCTCGTTTGCATCAATGACCTGACGTACCTTAAAGGATATAATAATATTTTTACCTGTGTCATATTAATGAAGGCCATCATAATAGTCAACCGAAAAAAATCTTCTAACACTTAATAAGGAAAATTATATTGGAAACATTCATAAAACGCACGTTTTTATGACATCAACTATAACCAGTGCAACAGGTTTCTAAATCTCAAGCTAAAAAATGACACAAAACGTGCATGTTTTGTGATAAAAGTTTCTTAATCAAATCTAATAAACTCACGGTATTTCTAAGTATTTCTATTAATTATAATTGTCGTAATTAATACCTCTGACGGTACTTTAATACCTAAATTAATGTGCAATTAAATCATTGTGTGTGAGTCAGCTAGGTCAATGGTATACTAACCGACGTTCGCAATGTTCTAATCGTCTAAGGTTTTGCTTTTTTTGAGATAGAATATTGTATTACCGTAACACCTCGCCATTCCGTGGTAAAAACTGATCTTTTTACAGAGAATGTTAAATATAAAACTATAAAGCCAAAGAGGCGCATCCAAAGCATTGTTATGTTCCTTATCAGGTGATATTTTTATATATTTTTACCCCAAGAATTTTACTGAGGATAACCAATCCTGTCTGTTGCTACTGTCTATCGTCAGGTCTCAAGTATTTTTTTTATTAATATAATCGCTACTATAAAGTGTGACAGTCCAATGTTCCAATTATTTACCTAGTTTTCTAAAGAAATCGGTTTGTATAAGTAACCATTACTACATTATGAAGATGAAACAAATCTATGAAAAAAAAAATTTACGATAGCTATATTATGTGATAAGTTAATTATTGGGAATAGCCGTAAGCCGTTATGAAAGTAAAATTTACAAATGTAATAAAAAAAAATATTAGCATGGGAGTTCCTGGCGGCTGTTACCTCGGATTGGTCATTACACCTGCATGGAGTGCAACCTCGGTTGTGTGAAAATAACTGCGACTTATTCTCGTAAAATGATTTCTGATGATTAATGGTACAGATCATCTACAAGAGACGACCTTCTAAAGGTCGCAAGAACTCGTTGGATGCAGCATGTCGCAGGAAACCTACGAGCTGTGCGACAAAGCTTATCTTGTGTCTTTTGCGTGTTGAAGAAAACACTAAAAGTAAAATTCTACGAAGACATTCTCGTCAAACAGGTACGATTCTAACACATATTACGGAAATACAAGACAATTAATGATACGTGTTTTGAAAATAATTAAACGTTTCTTTTGTTATTACCTTTTGCATTCTTTTAGTTTATGCAGTACTAGTTTATGCATATTGAATGTTTGTATAAAATTAACTTAATAAAGAAAGTGAAAATTTAATTATATTGCCTTAAAAAAAAAGTATAATATAATAAATTTATTCAAAACAATGAGCTGTTCGTAATATTGGTTTAATATCGACATAAGCAAATTCAGTATAATAATTTATTTTCAAAGTCATATTATTGTTATGAGTCGGTATACTTTTATTTATATTATACTTAATAAGTGTGTCAATTGGATCATTATTCGTTTTTTTTTTAATATAGCAGTCAAATGTCAAGACCATTTAAGTTTAACCACTAAATTTCTATCGTCAGAAGGAAGTGTTTGAAAAATATTATAATAATGTAAGTGGCGTAGTATAGTTTAATTTATTATGCACTTATATCTATCTATACATATCATAAATTTAAATCTTAGATTTTCCGTGTTTATTAAACTTTTATGGAATAATATACTGCAAGTCGAGAGGCATAGTAATAACTTAAAACAACTTTTCAATCCATTTTTTTCCCAAATGTTCGTTGGCATGTAATACTTAAACCAACTAAAACGCTAAAACTACAAATCCAAAAGTACAGTGACTGACAAATAATCTGTATTTTACCATAGGCTAAGTCGAGGACAGGCGGACATACAGGAAATACGTCAATTCCGTGTTACGTGGAGGTTTATCGACAGGGGTATAATAGCTTGAAATACACCGAAATCCTCGCAGACGATATTATGGGCCCAGCTAGTATTAAATAATTATGTCTTAAGTTACGACATAGACAATCTGCAGTTTGGGACAGCGCAGAAATTCGCCTAATATGGCGCCTGGCTTGTTTATGTCTTTTACTGAAAATATGTAGTTATCTGCGCCGGATAGTAAAGAAACATGGTCACATAAAATAAAAATAATTGCGATAATTTTTTATATTTATTAATTAGAATTAAGTTTTATAAATGGCTCGGTTAAACCGGGATAGTAAAAGTCATTGCACAAAAAAACTTACATGAAGCGCCATTTTGTTACTAGATTCGGATAAGGACCAACATTTTTAGACCCTCGCTATCTTTTCCTAGTTTTTATTCCTTCTTTTTAAGAATAAAAATATGGATAAAAACATGTATAATATTTATAAGTCAATTAAATCTATGAATTATGAAGTGTTCAGAAATAAATTAAATGATCAACAGTTGATTTACAAAGTGACCATTCCTTGCAATGGTACAGAGGAGACGGTTAATTGAAAACATTTCATTTTTTCAGTAGTCTCAAATGTTTATATTCTATGAAACTAGATCTAACATTATGGCAACCATATTTTTTATTTTTATAAAACTCAGATACTTTCATTGACCATTTTCACTTCAAATTTTGTTTTGTTCTATGATGACGAAAGCACCAAATGATGCCATAGATACGGCTCAAGACGTAATGACCTTTGCTTTGCAATAAAAAAGATGTAAAGTGACAGTTTTTTTAGTTCTCTCTCTCTCTCTCTCTCTCTCTCTTTGAAAGTGACTTGTGACGCACTTATTGTAATATTGACAAATTGATAAATGACGGTGTCTTAGTTTTTTAAATAAATAGTAAGATGGATCAAAGAACTATTTCATTCAACCATATGTATGACGTCATCAAGCATTTTTCGGTTTTTAATCTTTTTCTTCGAAATTATTTGATAAAAAAATATAAAAAAATCATAATAAAACTCAAAGTAAAAAAATTAAGAAACGATATTTTTGTTTTAGGCACTTTTCATTTTGAAATATTGTTAAAAAGCTTAAAAAAAGTACGTGGTTTTTCTCTAGAAACATTTTTTTAATTCTTTCTGATTATTTTTTATAAATTTAAAGTTTTATTAAATGTTGATTTTTGTCAACAAATAATAATAGTTATAATTTCATTGCTTTTCAATAAAACTATTACCAGCGCCCCGCATTTACCTATGCGTATATTAAAAATATATTATGAATACTCTTAGAAATTCGTGCGGCGTTCTATCCAAACGATTGCCTTAACTTTTTAAATGATAGGTGCTATTGATTCTCAAGTTAAGTTATGAGGAAATTGCTTTTGAATATAGTTATATATGAGGAGTTCCTCAAGTTATATTGAAATGCAATTTCCTCATATATACATTTCATGTATTTTAATAGCTTTCTCTATATTATCTCCTTTTTAAATTAAAGTATGCGGCTCGTTTTGGTCTAAAGAAATTCCCTTAAATCCCTACCGGTTGAGTCGAGGGACTCTAGGTATAAACATTTAACTTGATTTTAAATATGCGTTTCAAATTAGAAATATATCAGAAAGTTATTGTTGAATTAATTTCATGATTAATTAAGTAGTCTACAAAAATTTCTAAATAAATGATAATAAAAAAGGAAGTCAAGCTAAAGAAGTTATTAATATCTATATATATAAAAATGAATTGCTGTTCGTTAGTCTCGCTAAAACTCGAGAACGGCTGAACGGATTTATCTTATCTTGGTCTTGAATTATTCGTGGAGGTCAAGGGAAGGTTTAAAAGTTGAGAAAAATTCGAATAATTGCCGGGAAAATCCTCAAAACAGCATTTGTCTATTTCCCATACAAACGTTTTCTAACTAATACGTAGAGTCAATTTGAGCTTTATTGCTATTGTATAAAGTTCACTGTTGTCTAAGCAATGTAGGTTTGTTCCTAACATCAAAGCAGTGTGCGTTGGAGCACAGAATATAATAATGTAATGTCGCGTTCTGAAACTCAACAAAAGTGATATCGCGGACCCGACTAAATTGAACAGTCACAAAATTTAATATATCATTAGTTATTTGGTTGGCTTCACGATATTATTTTTTGTTTTACTTTAAAATGCATGTTTTCGTTATGGACAATTTTTGAGCTACTTTTGCATATCTATACTTATAATAAATCTGTAGAGAGGTCAATTCTGTACATGAAATATATTTCCAAAATAACTATCAGGGGGGTGATTAGGGATCGATACTGATGCCAAAAATGCAATTAGTAAAATTTTTGTCTGTCTGTCTGTATAACCGTTATAGAAACAAAAACTACTCGACGGATTTTAACTTAACTTGGTACAATTATTTTTCATACTCCTGAGCTGGTTATAGTATACTTTTCATCACGCTACAATTAATAGGAGCATAGCAGTGATGGAAAATGTTGGGAAAACGGGAGAAGTTACTCCATTTTTAAGCTTCCGTCATTTCGTGTGCAACCTTAATGGTTAAAAGTTCCTTCGATTTCACCAGGATCCCATCATCAGACCCTGACCGGACAATCGGACCACCTGCATACCACCATAAATTAAAAAAAAACATCCCGACAAATTGAGCACCTTCTCCATTTTTGAAACCCGAAATCCACGCGGGCGAAGCTGCGGGCGGAAGCTAGTCTTACATAAAACGATTGAAACTATGTAACAAGAAACTGAATGAGAAAAGGATGTAATGTATAAACGCATTGTGACTTAAAACAATCAATGTCAACATATTGCACAAACATAATATTGTATCCAGATTTACAAGATTTTTAAAGTTCATATTATTGCGACGCAATAAAACGTCATCACAGACATTGATGGTCTTATTGGCCGTGCATTGTGAATAATTAAAAAAATAATTCAAATGTATACACAGTCATTAGAATATTTCGACTGCAAATATTTTAGTTTTTTGATATTAATATACATAATTCGATTATAATATTTTGTAAATATTCATGTATATGAATAACGGGGTAATTGAATAAGGTTCTATATTTTAAAGTCACGCTGTCCGGAAGGATAGTTGCAAAAAACCAATGTCATTGTTTGCAAAACAATAATTAATATTTGGATGTCACCGTGACGCAATTTTTTTGCAGGTAAAGACGAAATGACCAAGCCACTCGCCTGTTGTTAAGCGACATAACTGCTCATTAAGGGTCTCTTCCGACCAAACGGCCTTGATTATTTGTACCATGTATTTACGATTCATGAGTTACGGGTGGAGATATATATAAAGATACATATACGAATTTTTATAAAAAAAACTTTAGGTCTTTAAAAAAACAAAAACTATTATCATTAAAATTATGTGTAGGTATCCCAGCAACTGCCAAGTGGATTGAGGGCGTCCGGAGAATTCCACTACGGTATCCTCTACTTGTCGTAGAAGGCGACTAATGGGGCCATCGGGGGGTCGTCGGCGGATAGCAGGACGACTCCGTTCGCCCTTGGTGTACGTTATGCACATTTTTCATATTGTGGTGCCCTCCTGAATGGACGACAGTGGTACGACGTGGAAGGTAGTCCTCATGGTGCCGTTAATGATGAGAGTGTCCTTCGCAGGTGCTTCTGAGTCTCCACATAAGAAACGGGCCGCACCAGGCGGCAACACGCAAGGACAACGACTTAGACACTTTTGTCAGAGGAAGCCCGTAGCCGTCCTTAATGCGCCGAAGAGTGCCACCGCGGAGTTTTAGTTAGTATACCGTATCAACGCCGAGTTCTAAGGCACGGTGATACCAACATAACTCCCCAGTCGTCCCCCATGAAGGCTGGGCGGTAGTCAATAGTCATAAGGCACTTTCGCCGTCAAACAAAAAAAAGGTACCTTAGGAAGAGACGCATGGAATCAGCATTTTAATTACGAATTAATGACACAATATCCACATTATAAAAAGATTCACATTAAAGTTATTATTTTCAAGTCGTTTAATTAGTCACTGAATCCGAAATTGTTAACCAATATAATATATGTATTTAATTTTTTGGTTTTTAGTAGCTTTGGAAGGTGATTTAATTGTTATTAGAAAGTAGTAATTAATAAAATAACACAAATGTATTTACGACATTTATACGTAGCCATTCGTCTGTACTGGGCAAGTATAAATTAAATCAGGAGTAAAATATAAATGGATGGATTATCGATTTAACAAATTTAAAATGATATTTTTAATGACTTATTCATAACATTATCTAAACTTTAAAATAAGACACATTAAAAAAAACTGAAATGCGAGTTGAACGCGAGCACCGAGGGTTCAGTACAAACTTGCACGTAAGATATCTATGTATATATTTACGGTTTCCTGATCTTTATATATGTTGTCAGACAATGCTTCTTGCCAAATTTCATGATTCTAGGTTAACAAGAAGTTTATACGTTTTGATTCCCTTGTGAAATCGCAAAAATTGCGACGTTAACGGTCATATATTTAGATCGTGTTGACTTACAAGTTCAATGTTTTCACACTGTAGTTTAATTTGCCAGCGTTTCAGTTGTTTCAGCTGTTATTGCACTTGGGAGCGAAAATAAGTTGTATTTATTAATACAGGCCCTAATAACTTCAAGTGTGTTTAACATCGAAAAAACCTAGTTTAAAAACAGCACGAAACACAAATGGTAAATATAACCTTTCAATTATGAATTTAATACGGCAATAAAATCACGTACTGGGCCATAATTTATTCATAAATCAAATATAATTCTGATAATACCAGAAAAGTTATGACAGGTGTCAAGGTCAACGTTTGCGGTGCAGGTTTTATGATACAACAATAATTTCCTTTAAACCAAACTGGATATAAGATCATTAAAATTGCAACGCAATTTTTAGTTCCAAAACGATATTTCCAGTAAGTGTTATTTTTACTTTGTAACACTCATATTACGGTAGTATTGCTATTAAAATATACGTAAGCATAATAAATAGGTTTTTGTCTAAACGTTCTATAGTAAATTAAATAACACACACGAGATAATAATATTATGATAAATATATACAATAAAAACTAACTATAATGACATAGCGAACTACCTGGATAGATAATTTACTTGTTATAACCGTTGTTAAAGTAAATTACGGGATCTCGTACGAGGAAGCGACACCGGATAAAACAACATATCGATAAAAGCGATCAATATCGTGGGATACGATGACAAATCGGTATACGACCAATGTCATATCTATTTTACTAATCTAAAATATAATGGTGATTTTTATTGAAATATAAAATACTATAAGTATAAGATAAAATACGATATTTATATTCTATTTTTTAGTGCCATGCATGCCTATTATCTGTATTTTTACATTGTACCATGATATTGGAATGTAAGTATATTATAAACTTAAATGATGTAATTATGCCGTTGGTATACTAAAAAAAATAAAAATAAATAAAATGTGATAATAAAAATAAGTAAATTTCAAAAGTTATCGCATCCGATACACAATATCGGACGCGATAACTTTTGAAATTTACGTCTTGAAATTCGCATTTAGTAACAAATTTTACATTTGTTTGCCATATAACACGCAGTAATCGTTAACCTCTAGTCGGTTTTTAAAAAAATATATTTTTTAATTTCGTCGTCCTATTTGCTTTCGAGTTTCTTATTTTACGAATTAATAAAGTTAACAAAAATATCTTTTTGTCGAAATACATTCGGTTATTGATGGGCCAAATCGCATTACAGATCTGTAGCATATTTGCTGCGCGTACGCAGAGGATTCGTTGTGCCTTGGTTCCGCAATGAAGCCCTCTCTAAATCTTTTTGTTCCTAATACGTAGTTTTGCTCTATTATAGATATTTTATCCAAATTTATGATAACGTTGTCCATATTTAATTTTTTACTACGAATTTAACTAATTAAATTAAAATACAATAAGATAAAACTGCGTGTTTTATGATTCTAGAATGTTCCACCAGTAGTGCTATTCATAGAACGTAATTTCCTACGTGTAAACAATGGATTGCTGTGCGGGAATTTGTACGTCTGCAATTAATTCTTATAAGTTAGATTTTTCCTATCATCTTTTATTTTTTGTTTCCGTTGATATAATGCATAAATGTAATACCATTTCGACCGTAACAGGTTTTCAAAGTAGATTCATTCAATAGTAGGTATAAATACGAATACTTCCAAAAAATATAATTCTTTGGAAGTTTCCATTTTTTTTCTAAATAAAATATAAGTAAGTACTTAAAGATAATATTGACATATTACGCTATATTATTGATATTTTATTAATCATTTGCGCCTATACACATTACACCCAGGAGATATTTAATAAAGATATCATTATAATGAACTTATGTAATAATATAAAATATATTTTATCTGATGACTGAAAAAATAGCGCCAAATCTAAATCGTATTAAAACATACAATTTTACATCTTCCATCGATTCAATAAGGGCGATATTATACTGTTGCAATCCTTTTCCTTAATTTAAGTCATTCACACTTGAAAGCCAAAGGGAAGTGGAGAACGTGATAAGCCGTAAAATGCATGCTTGTAATAAATTGTCATGAGTGCTTCTACCATACAGAGAGATTACTTTCATATTTTTTCTCCTGGTTCTAACGCCACACGTGTGTCTAATTTATATTGAGTATCTACTCTGGTCGTCCACTGGTTGAAATTCGATAGTCAAATTTAGTTCACTCATTTTGTACATAAATTCCATTTTTCTGTACTCCTTTATATAAACTTAAATCATCCCAAATCTCATACCCTACGCCGCCAATGTGCTTTAAAAGGTGTAAAAACTTTTTTCTTTACGTAGTAATCTCAGGAACTACCAGTCCAAATTGAAAAATTCTTTTTGCGTTGGATAGCCCTTTGTTCGTGGAGTGCTATAGGCTATATATCATCACGCTATGACCAATAGGAGCGGAGCAGTAATGGCTAATCTCAGGAACTACCGGTTCAAGCTGAAAAAATATTTTTGTGTTGGATAGTTCTTTGTTCGTGGAGTACTATGGGCTATATATCATCACGCTATGACCAATAGGAGCGGAGCAGTAATGGATAATCTCAGGAACTATCAGATCGAACTGAAAAAATATTGTTGTGTTGGATAGCACTTTGTTTTTGAAATGCTATAGGCTATATATCATCAAGCTATGACCAATAGGAGCGAAGCAGTAATGAAACATGTTGCAAAAACGGGGAAAATTTATTAGTTTTGAGAGCTTCCGTTGCGTGCGCTGCGTAAACAGTTAAAGTTATGCAACAAAGATGTAAGACGGGATTGTTCGTCTTAAAAAGTCCTACAAAAATATATTATAAAACAAAGTCCTCCGCTGCATCCGACTGCCTGAACGTGTTAAACTCAAAAACTACCCAACAAATTAAGATGAAATTTGGTATGGAGACAGTTTGAGACCCTGGGAAGGACATAGGCTCCCGGGAAAATATATAGCGCGACTTTTATAACGGAATACTTTAACCCGAAAAACTTTATAACGCGGGTGGAGCCGCGGGCAAAAGCTAGTATATTATATATTTGAAAGTGCTAAACCTGTATAATACATTTACCTGTGCATATATTTCTACGTAATTGGTTTATCGGTTAAGGCTAGTCAGGTTTGGATGATGTTTTGGATAGGTATGTTGACTCCTAAAATTATATTTGGAGTATTATTTTATTTTGTCAGAGCCAAATCCATTAAACCTCATCATTATAAATCAATGTGGTTTATGCGTTTTTATTTCTTACAAAATTTGTTATTAGCTAATTCCTTGCACATTGCTGTATGTTGAAGGAGCGTGTCCCAGCATATACTAAGTCTCAGTATAATATCAAAGAATTCTAACTATTACAATGTACTAATGTTTTTTCATTGGGTTAAATGACTTAATGTTGCAAAAATGATTGGATGAATTATTGATCGCCGTAATGTTAATATTTAATGGATTAATTGAATTGATAAGTAGTCGTTTCCCCACAGACTGATTATAAAATCGTCCGCAATAGTTGCTTCTAATTATGATTACTTTTGTCATTTCGTGTTTGGTTTCACACTGGCCAGGAAACGAGTGGCCGCAACTTCAATTCTCGCAACGGTACATATATCTGTGATCGGCATTTGTTTTGTTTCTGGGTAATGTAGATATAAAAGTCTTGTAATTCCTGATAGTTCAGACACTATAATATTAGTATTTTAGTAGGACTCAAGATCAATATAAACCGAGTTAAATTCGAAAAATAGTTTAATTTTAATTTTTCAGCTATTTTTGTGGCTGACTGTACAAAAAGGCAAGACCGTCTTCGATACGGCTTGAAGCTCATGTCATAGAGCAACGCTGAGCCAAATAATGTCTACAATAAATGAGCTAGCCAGTGCCGGTATACCACAGATACATATTAATAGAAATTTTAAGTGAACTGCCCCATACATACTCTAATTATTTCTAATCATTGTCTTCAAGTGTGGTAGCCCCTTAATGATATTTAATTAATTAAACACATATGATTCGAATTGGAGAAACAGACCGCTTAACATTATATGACCTATAGAATCAGCTCGTTTTTCCTTTCAGGCGGAAATCGTCCACTTCTGGACATAGGGCTCCCCCATTGAGCACCATAGGGACCGGTTCTGGGCCGTCCTCATCCATCGGACTCCGGCGACCCTCACCAGGTCGTCGGTTCATCTCTTAGGGGCCTGCCTATGCAGCATCTTCCGGTTCGTGGTCGCCACTCCAGAACTTTTCCGCCCCAACGGCCATCATTTCTACGAGCTATGTGTCCTGCCCACTGCAACTTGAGTTTCGTAAAGTTTTTGCAGCTCGTTTGCAGGCTTAAAAATTGGTTTGCAATTATAGAAAAGAATTTTTTCACCATGCTCTGATTTATTAAAAGGTGTTATGCAGATGCATGCAAACCACTTATGTGGTCGTATAATTTTATTGGCCGATTTCCTCTGTTGAATCGTTTGAATTTTTTATATCCATGCATAGTGACCAAGCATGTCTGAATATAAATTATAAATGGATAGAATATTGATAAAAGATTTTAATATTTTATGCAACAATTAAACATTTTGTATGCATCAAGACGTTTTTCATAATTTAATTGCATAGATACAAAACTTTATGAATGTAGGTTCGCAAAGTTTAACAAAATGTTTGTAAAATAATTGATTCTACAATATGTTATCTTTACTTTGATTGTTAAAATGTTTTTATAATGTAGATATTGTTTCATAAATTTCAAAATAAATATGCCACTAAAATTGTGGATTTCGTTGCAACCAACACTATAACATAGACGGTTTAATAAGGAACATTTGGTAGCTTATAATTAAAAGATACCTATAATTTATTATTTATAGAAATAATTTGTAATTAAATATTTACATATTCCCGTAACGCGTGCATTTCCGGGCCGTTTGCTCGTAGGAGGGCCTCAAATACCGCCATAAACAGGCTATATTGGGTTGTATAACCGGCTGGTTCCGGTAACAATATAATGTATAACTGGCTAGTTCCGGATTTCTTAAACTACCAATATAAACCAGATAACATACGAACGGAAGTTAATCACAAACGCGTTGTTAATACTATTACTGCGGAAACGGTCTTGTTAAGGACATCACTCCTTTCACTCTGACCCATTAAATACCAGGGATAGGAATAGCACTGGTATTTAATAATATTAACGTGCGCGCTTACATAGCCTTGTAAGCTTCAAAGAAGATAATTTTATCTCGAATGTATAGGTAGTGGTTGTGTCTAAATTGCAGAACGGTTAACCAGCTCGGGGTCAACATGATTACCGGCGTAGGGCCTGTCTTTGGAAGTGGATCAAATAGATGCTATGTGCCTGTTCCTATGTCGGACCGAAAAGCAGGGGTCTAACGTTTCTTGTCTTTGTAGCGAATCTCGCGGAGCCATAGTTCAATATTATCTCCTAGAATGGCCAAGCACCAGCTAACAACTTAATGAAGCTTAGTGCTCTGACATCAACCCGCGCCGGAAGGATACTCTGAGTACCTACCAGAGTGTTAGCGTTGTAATGCGATTAAGCAACCCTGAGTTTGATGTTCTTTCGTTTCGGGTGCTTCTTAACCTTTACGGAGACGGCCCACAAAGCAATATACCCCAATCTATCCTGAATATACCGAGCTAGCTCCAAATGCGCTAAAGAAGGCAACATTGTTTATTTGAAATGACAAACACAATTTAGAACCTGGACTTAGTAACCTGAGTATATTCTATACTATTCAGGGATCGACGCATAGTCTTGTCGTACCAATGAACTCAACGTAACCGTTTTAGAGTGGGCGCTAGTAACGCGTTTACCTCGTCATAATACGCATTGAAATAAATAAATTACAATTTTATATTATTGAGATTAAAATTAAACGACTTGAGAACTAAACACATACTATAAATTATGAGTGCGAATGTTCTATTCTGCATATACTACGAAGGTGTGATTGTCCGTCAATCATTTCCTGGTGTCCTCGGATAACCTGCAATCTTCTACAACTGTGGTATTGGTTTCGATTCCGAGTAGTAAACTAAAAAGTTATTACAAGAATGTGTAATATAGCAATTCTCTGGAATGGAAGGCAACTTTTTTGTTAATTTATAGAAATGTTGTATTTACAAAACAATTTTGCAGATGCATTAATTATGCACCAAAACACGTAAATCAAATATATAATAATATATATCGTAATATTAACTTCAGTTTACCTATATGAATTACATTTTAGTAATCGTAAACGTGGTTTACAGTCATTTATTTTTAAGTAATTTTACTTATTTGCCATTTGTCTACACACTTGTTTGTTATATAATTAAAATAAATAAATAAAGCGTACGATGCAACTTCAGACTTTGGGAAGAATATTTATTGTCCAACTTTTTATAAACGTATATGCAATAGTTGAACTTTGTTTTTTTTTTTGTTAGATGATATTTATTGAGGAAGCAAGAAAAATGACTATGTCTGAGAATATTAACAACTGCGTTTATTAAGACTACCGGTAATTAAACTAGACAAAGATTTTTTAGCATTCTTACGTCATATAACTTTACTTCAGGAAGAAATTGTTTAGACATTGATTAGATGAAAAATGTATTAACAGTTTTATCGGCAAGGGAATTTATGTATAAATTATAAACGGTATTTGTTGAGCTAATTGCGGCCTAATTACTATGGCGGGGCATAGCCGATAAGCCAGATCTATCCAGATATCAGCTTTATATTTTTTTTATATCAGCTATATAATTTATGGTAGAGAAATAGTTTGATAACGTCTCTGCCGACAAGAACAGGTAATTAATGCGGAAAATATATCTGCCTTAAGCCATGCATCCTGTATTTTGATGAAGTTTCAATATTGAAAAAGACTATAAAGCACAAGAAATTTGTCAAATAAGAAAATAAAAGTAAAATCGCATTGTAAACGGTCTTAAAATCATTACGCTCCTGCATTTCACAGTAATCTAGAGACCAGAAGAGTTAATAATGTGTAATTTATTCCCATATGCCACAATTTATTGATTGTTTAAGTAATTAGGCAACTAAACTATGTAAGTATTTGTAAAATATTGTGTGTCTATGTACAATAACTTAACAGACTGCAAATTGATCGTGCAAAACGTTCTATTCTGTAGCTAAGAATGTTTTAATAATGCTTATTAAAGTTCACAGATTTAGGAAGCCAATAAAACACTTGATTTTATATTAGAAAAGATTGGGATTACTGCAAGTGGCCGAAGCAAAATTTTGAGACATTCTTTTAACTTTATCATAAGACAAGAACATGCAACATTTTTTTTTTTAAATTGGCCAAAAAAAGTCAATCCTAATTAAGTGCCAAATGCTTAATATTTTTATTCTGTTTGTTATTTTAATAAAAAAAATTAAAAAAAGAAAAGAAATCATTATGCAAAAACAATTAACTGAGCGGCTTTTTACAGTGGCAAATGTTTCTTGAGTTTTATTGAATTTTTTAAGTCAGTTGGGACGCTTTTTACGTTTCAGAAGGCCTTACGTAAAATCTCGGTGGGCCACAAATAGAATATAATTCAACCAGACCATCTCGTCAGGCAAGCCGAACCACTAATGATACTAATAATAAACAGACTCACATCTTTTCCGTGTATATTATTTTCTTTTGCATCCATTTACTAAAAATAAATTGTGATCTTGAGTTCCGTCGGTGGAACATCTTTCATATTAAAATTTTAACATACGCAAATTATCAATTTGTACATGAAGAAAAAAATGCTATCCCTTTTTATGTTTGTTGCGTAACTTTAACCGTTCAGGCAGTGCACGCAACAGAAGCTCTCAAAAGGAATAAATTTTCCTGGGTTTTGCTGTTGCGCTCCTATTGATCAGATTTAGCTTATAATTTCGGGATAGACCGTTTATCGAGACTTCCTCGATCCAAAATTTATAAAATTTTATAAATTCAAATCAGATATTCCTGAGATTAGCGCGTTCAAACAAACTCTTCAGTTTTAATAGTTTAGATAGAGCATAGATTACGTACATAATATTCCACAAAGTTAAACAATACAAAGTACGTCATTACAGTAATCTTTGAACTTAATCTACGGTAACATTTATATTACAATAAATTATCGAATTAACAATTAAAAATTAAAGTGATGGGCCCATGCCCATAACGCCAATAATTTGGGCTTACGAATATTTAAGTCTCTGCTATTTGAATTAATTTATGTATCTTATAATGAGATGATTCTCTGTGACTATACAATAAATATTTTTGGAAATAAAAACACCCGGAAGGTACGAGAAATAGGCAACAGAATGTAATAGAACCACTTTTGAAATTTAAGACTATTTGCTCTGATGTTTGTTGGCAAATCGAACTAAAACTAGTCATTGGAATGTAAACCTCATAGTTAATGGTATAATCCACTATTTTGTATAACATATTTAAGTAGAGGAAGGATGGACACAAGGGGGAGACGGGCCACACGCGTCGCGCGTTTTGTATTACGGGATAGTATGGGCAGGATAGGTATAACAGGTCTAGAAGGATCTAAGTTTACGCTGACGATATGGGCTCAGCCTGTCAATAAATAAAGTGTTGGAAAAGATAAAACAATAAATTTCTTATTCATTCTTAAAATAGTACTTAGTGTTTTATATGAAATGCAATGACAGTTTTTCTTGCATTCCTTAAAACAAAAAACGCAACATGTAACTATAAATTAGGCGTGTGTGTAATTAAATTGCAAATATCAAGTTAAAGGCCATTAGTCCGTCGTCGGTGAACACTTTATTTTTTAAAGTAGCCTACCTTTATTCGTCCGTATTTCCGCAAAGGCGTAAGAAGTTTCGCGAAAAGTCAGAATAATGCGTAGATATAATACATACGGGTATATCGCAGGTACAGAATATTTTTAACTTCGCAAACCACGAGTTTAGTACATATTTCGTTGGTATTAACATACAGACGATATTAGAGAAGATGCGTCCTGGGAGTTTTGTTGAGTCAGATTATACAATCATAATGGTCTAACTGTTACACAATTATTATATTATTGTTAATATAAAACTCGTGCGTAATACTAAATAACCGTAATGCGTAATTATTCGCTTCAATTATTTATATCAAAAGTAATACGCACGTGATTGTTAAATAAGCGCTACCATATAAAACATTCGGATTTTAATTGACGTTACTGTATGTGGTGTTAATTTAATAGCACAGTTGAATGGTTCACGTACTAAAATAAATGGTTATGTGGATATGGTATAACCAACCAAGGTTAATTAATAGTGGTTTATCAATAATTCATGATTACAGAAATATGCGTCTCATAAAAGGTATTATCATTGTTAGTAATTGTTGCAATGATATTTTATTTATGATTTGAGCTGCTTGCATTCAACGGATATCGTATTAACTAACGTAACATGTCTTTGTGGGTTAGTGAAGCTAGTCTGTAGTCGGCGTGTTTGTAAATTCGATTTTAACTTCTCATCGCCATTTAATAATGTGTGCGCAATTAGTTTTAAATTTAAAATCATTTGCTAATAACTTGACGACCGTGACGCGAGTAAACTTGACAGGTGCCGCGATCTCTTCCATCGTGGTAAATTTGTTCAAACCCGCGCATATATGGTCAGAATATTATTGGATCAAGCCCTTTGTAATTTGAAATACTCATGACGCGATATTCTAGTAAAAACAGAATAAATATTCGTGCATAATAATAATACCAGCCCTGTATTATATCCTGACCCCACGATAAAGACTTGCTTGGACCGTTGTCAATTTATGAATTTCGAACATTACAGTAAAATTCATATTTTGCATATTAGTTATGTATAGAAAAATCCTTTGTTTCAAATAAAATATATTTTACTGAGAATGTTTACGGCTTAGGCTTTAGTTGGTAGGACTAGGCAAATTTCCTACATCCTCAAAATTATTTTTGGATTATTTTCAGATATGTAGGTTCTCTTATGAATTAGTAATAAAGCAATTCAAAAACAAAACACGTCTAACTTCGAAAAATCGGAGGTGTATGCCATAGGTTTTGAACCGACGAACCCGCGTTAATGCAAACCTTTCTGTTACTAATTAGGCTATAGTGAAAAGTTTCAGTGTTGGGTGAATTTTTCCTTTAAAATAAATCTAACACAATGCTTGTCGCTGCTGATCTTGGTTTACAGGAGTTGTAATGGTGGGTTTGAGGACGATAAACGTCTTTAAATTTAACACAATACAGACACGACTTTAGAACTAAAACGAATTGATAAGTATGTTTAAAATAAATACCAATTATGGACATATTGTGCATTATATAACATCAAATAACTTGAATAACGAAAATTAACTAATAAAAAGAACAAAAAATAATTCCGCAATAAAAAATATGTAAATGAGAATGCATGAAGCGGAACATATCTTCAAATAGGAATAAGTATCGGTTTTGTATTGACAGTTTGAGTTTGGACTGTAACATAATTGATACGAACCTGTAAAGACCCTACTCAAATACCCAATAAGCATTGTTGTTATAAAACTCACACAACTTTCATTAAAAACGCAGTGTAATTATAGCGGGTATTTCCGAGCAAATTCTAAGAAAAATGTTTAATCATGTAAAGGATTATTTATTCAGGTACAATTCATCAAAACCGCAAGATTAATTTGCGACGCTTTAATATCACATCTTTTACGAGGAAAATTATGTATACTTTAAAATGCATACGAAGCATAAGTACAAACTGATGAGGGTCATTAACCCGAGAGCGACGAGAGCTCAATCTGTTGGCAACTTGAGGAAGTCCATTCAAAAGCCGAAAGCGTGAGTAATTCCATCAAAGACAATATGACCGTTTACTTTCAAACAATACAACGGACCGCTGACCTATTTTACAATGCAACTCTAAAGAATATTAACCTACTTGATTATTTTATTATCGTCTGCTATATACGAAATAACGTGACGCATTTAAATAAAGTTTTTACGTTCTTAGAGCGATTGAGCGATAAACTGCGCTTGCGTTGCTGGGCCAGCACCATTTCCTTATTATATTTAAATACTCGTGTCGTCAAAGTTCTGGATCCATTGTTGTAAACTGTAAAAAAACTTTTATTTTCTTTAATTAATTTGAATGTTCCTTAGCTCAGACAGCAATGGACATAGTAAAAACTTTTCTTTAGTTTGTTATAGAGTTATATTCATGTGGAAAAATGACCAGTCTACGTTCAATTTATTTGCCGGCATTATCATTCAGTCTTTAGCTTTGGAATCTATTCGTATTTTACTAATTATATGCTTATGTATATTATATTATATATGATTATTATATGGTTTACAAATAAACGAAGAAAGCGCGAAACAAGGAAAATTATTTATTATTACAATGACTGTATAAACACGTAAAAAAGATGAAAATGAAATAGAATACATTTTTGAAACATGAGGAATTACCTTTTTGGTAGCAGAATAATATAAAAATTATTTGTAGTAATATTTAAAAAAGTGGACACACTAGATAAATACTTATGTATTGCTTTTTTTATTAATAATATTTCCATGCGCACTGAACCTGAAGGTATCTTAGCTCCTACAGCTAAATATTCTTGTGTTTTGATACGATATTGTAGGTATATTTTCAAAAGAATCATAACACACACACACATCACGCATTTTACCTCGAAGCGGATTTTTTTATGCACTGACTTTTCGCCAAGCGTGTTCCATTTCATGATGTGATAGAGGGGGAGCCTATCTCCATATCGGACACAAGTTCCAAACTCCGGGGATAAAAATCAATGCAATGTCTCAAATGCACGTCAATCTAGCTATCTGCGAATGCCACGTATGCCGTAGGTATTGTTGGAATACAATCCTCAATCCACATCATATAATAAAGTTACATATTGAAGTTGGCGTATTAATTTAAAGTTTTTTTAATTTGGAAAGACTATCTTAAATATTTTTTATTGCATGTAAAAAATCAGCTAACTTATTTATTTTATGACATACAGATGGCCAGGTGAAGGGCGCTGGTACGATCTTGTAGGATGCAAATAACATCTAAATACACTGAATGATAAATTTATATACATAAGTATCGTGGTTGCCAGAGAATATGGCACTATAATTTTAAAATGACGAATGGCAACACGAATTGCTTATAGCCGGACTAAGATAATAAGCAGCACTGCCTGATAGATAAATTGAGTAAAAACGATTGTCCGGAAAATATTATTGTTTTATGAGTAACACTATACTATGCCTCGCTGGCGTAGTTGTATTACGGTACGACTGCAGTGGGTCTGATCCTGAGGTCCTGGGTTTGATCCCCGGATCGGGAAAAGTGATACTGCTGTTTTAAATGATATCAGCCCAGGAATCGGGAACGTGCGTCCCATACGGCGATACGCTCGCCCCCTATCACGTCATGAATCGGCATACACACGGCGGAAAGTGGGTGCGCCTCTAGCTCACACTCAGTTCATCGCCGAAGGGATGGCTAGGGATGTTATATATATCCCTCCGGCGATAAAAGGCCTGAGTATGTGTATGTGCGTATGTTTATACGCAACAAATGCCCATATATGGTTCTAAAATAATAAAAACTATAGTCGAAACAACAAGCTAATGTTTGGTGATAGGTCTCACATATAATTAATAATATTATTAAATATTATCTTTACGAATAGAAGTCATATAATAAGTACCTTTATGATATAATAATATCGTACATTATCAAATGTCAAGGAATAACAACCTCTTTAAAGACCTAGCTTAAATACCACGAGATTTAAAAGCATTTGATTCTTGTTTTTTGTTAATATTAAAATGAAATAATGAGATTTAATTTTCTATTCCTTTTGGTGTGATTATCCATACGTATATAATAAATGCGAAATTAACTCTGTCTGTCATGCTTTCACATATGAACCACTGAATCGATTTCGGTTAAATTCGGTATGAAGATTGTTTGAGATTCTTAGAAGGACGTCAGCCATTTTTTTATCTGGGAAAACCTTTCCACGCGGGCGAATCCGCGGGCCAAATCTAGTGGGAATGTATAAATAGCGACTACTAAGGACTTTGGCGTACGCTCTGCTCTTTAACGCACCAAAAATGTATGCAAACGACTAGTCATCAACCTTTTATTCTAGTTATAATGACGACATTATCTAAGAGATGGACCTCTTTACTAGTAGGAGCTGTAATAAAGATGGCTTTCCACAATCGTTACCACTTCCATTATTTATGAGAATGATATGTCCTGGCGAAAGACTTAAGGTTATGTTAATTTCTTTTAGCGTTATCGATTGTGCAAGGATATAAACCCAACATATACACGTCTTCTCATGTTACTTACAAAGCACAATTATAATTAGTTGTACCATAGTTGCAATTTCGTATTAACACTAAATAATAATGTTCTACAAACGGAAAAAAAATGATAGTGAAATAATATCCTTTAATTATACTCGTAACAAGTTTAATGAAGTAGTTTGTTTTTTAATTATCTACCAATGTATGTTAGACCGATAATATCGACGAACGCAATGTGGAACTACTTTGATCTATTTACAGAGACCCCTACCAGTTGGAGCGCTTATTGTAGCTGATAGAAAATTATTTACAAAAATTAGGAAATAATATAGGAGAAGGTAAGAATGTAGTTTAATTACCACCTATTATAATAATTATGTTAACCATAAAAATAATTGACCACATAATAAATCCCCATTATCACCCACCCTTAGACCCATAGGTAAAGGTACCATTACCCAATGCTTTGTTGAACGATATAGTAATTAAATTTCAGACAAATGGCTCCCCGATAATTCTCGTTTTGACTTAATTAAATCAAAATTTTAATGAGATGTACGGATTTCCATTTACAGGGCCATTCGATTGTCTGTCACGAACATTCCAATTGATGACAATAAAATTGCGATAGGCTTTGATTACTGCGAAGAGCCCTTTTTTCACACGGCCGTGGCGGTTTAATGTAAACCGATTACTAAATTAACTACGCGGCACTTCTCCTTGAAAAATTAACACGAAGCTCTGTTTTTACTGACGTTCAGAAAAAAGCATTGCCTGTTGTCTCGGCTATTTTCGTTTTGCTTTACTAATCTTGTGAATGGAAACAACTATTCTAGAACGTTTTTTGATCTCTCGGTTAGATGTAATTTGGCTACACCCAATTATACTTCAAATTGACCCTATAAAGACTTCACGATCAATGCGAGTAATATATAATTAGACTTTTAACACTTAGCATTTTTTATTCACTACTTACAATTAAAGTTTGGGCCTAATAGATTTCATAGTACAAAAATAATTATTGTGTTATTACGTAGCATCATTACAACCGCCTATTTCAATGCGAAGCGTGTCGTTCGTGCGTTTGAGATTCATGATATTTTTGACATTGCGTGAGGATACTATAATTTTAGTATTTCAGTATTAAATACTCGTTTGAACAATGCATTGTTAATAAACCACAATCATTTTAAGTATCCTTTTATGGTATTAAAAATCTACTAGTATACTAGACAGGCCGCTCATAATGACCAGTGCGATACAATAGTCTCAATAGCAAATGTTTGTTACTTAATAATAGGGGGAAAGGTCACCGGGAAGTTGCCGCTAGCGAATTTCTTCCGCTCGCTGATTCATATCGTTGTCGCATGCGTTAAATATGTTTTATTGCGGTTAGCTTAATTATTTATTTTCCTGTAATATCATAATTACTTTGGTGCGCGGTGGGCGTTTGACGTAAATTCGAATGTATGGAATAACCCCATCGAAATTACCAAGCCTTTTCTAAGAACTCTTAAAATCGAATGTGTATGTTAATGCGATTTAATACAAATAAATCGTATCTTTTGGTAAAATAAACAGCAGATTTATATTCTTTCGTTGCTTTAGTATTTGTTTTTATATATAAAAATTTATATACACGATGTTGGTGTCATAATTCTACAATCAGAGTGCTGAATACGGTATTTATAAATAAATTACACGTTTTTTGTTGGTCGTGTGAAAATTACCGTTTTCACGTGTATGCCATTTGTATTGGTGTTGATTCGTTTGTTTCTTTCTCGTGTGTTGCTACTAATTACGAATACTCTAAGTTAAACAATTTTTAACTCAAGAGTAAATTGTCAAATTAAACGTGCTCCCAATTTCGACATGCCTATTTAAACTCCGGAGGTGGTCAACACTGATCAACATCGCGAGTACAAGTTATACGCTTATAAGAAATAAGGCGGATTCGTTTAGTTTTTGTCAGACCTCGATATTTAAAAAAACTCTCTGGTGCAACCAGGATCTTGTCTTTAATTTTCCACGTCTCAGCTTGAGGTTTCTTACTATACTGTAGTTTTTAGCTGCGCCTGTCTTAGGAATATGAGAAATTGTCTACGTGTTAAATCAATATTACTATTGTTTTTCTCACAGTCATTCTAAAATATTTAAGTATTTAAAAACATATCATTAACAATTTAATGTCTTAATGTCTAATGTTTCAGGGTGAGAAGCGAGATACAATACCACACAGATCTTGGTTAATGGGTATCTTATGACGCTTAAATCAGGCGAATGGTCCGCTAGTCTCCTCATTTATGTATAAAAACTATAAGTTAACACACCAATATGGGGGTTAAGTTCACTAACACGAATATTCCTCTATTGAGACAGTGTTGACGTGTACTAAGGTTTAAGTGGTGCTCAAAAGAACTGATCAAAATGTTTCCATTGGATAAAATGATTCTGAATTTACTAATGACCGTACCGCGTAATGTTTTGATCACAGGCATTATGCGGATTTTCAACGAATTAAAAACCTCACTATTGATTTCTTTACTTTCGGCGAGGTTTATTATATACTATTACAATCAGACTGATATCTATACATAAATCACGTTTCATCTTCGGGCTAGGGCTCGTGGTCAAGAATAGTTGGGTAGGTACTAGCGTTATTAGTAATAATTAAAAGTAGTTTGAGCCATGAGCATACGTTGGGTTTATTGAGATATATATCTCACTAATTTAACCCAATCTGTGCACATTGATGGTGATAAATGAATCACCATCAAGCAGTGATAGCCTAGTTTGGTGTAGAACGGTCGAGACGAATGTCCACTAAATCCCAAGGGCACTCAACTCTCACTTTTCTAAAAAATATTTGCGTATTCTTTGTGAATTATCGCTCGCTTTAACGGTTAAGGAAAATATCTTAAGACCTAGATACCTGAGAACTCCTTAATAAGAATTTTGAGTTTCAATTCTTTTATGTTTTTTATTAGTTTTGTTTAGAATATTGTTTGTTTTCCTTGATAAATATATATTGTAATAGGTACAAGTTCTTAAAATTTTGTCCGCCAAATGCAAATGTAGTTTATTAAAACCTTATTTGTTGAACGTACTAAAATAATTGATAAATTGACGTATATGTACCACTCCTATATTTTAGCCACTTTGAGAGTCTATTTTATATGTAACGAACACATTATTATGTTGTAAAATTTGCTCGTCATTCGACTAAATATGGAATGACACTATGTTATAAAATACGTCAACAATAATGTATCGATATTTGCAAAATAAATTAATTTATTGATTGATTGACTTTATTTTACCGGAACTGAATCGTCATTAAACATTAATATGGTATTAACCAATGATTAGGTGACTATACCGGCTGTATTATATTATAACACATATAGTATAAATATATAACACGTAGTTGTATGTGGGATTGCTCTACGAGTTGTAAAGATTGACCCGATTTTCCATCCGGATGGTTTTGAATGCAGAATATTATGCTCCTTTGATATGTAGGTTATTAAAATATTCGAGAAATTATATAACAACTTGATCTCCATATTATGAACAAAATATACAACGACAACTAAGACCATTAAATGTATAAAAAAAATATATTTTTATGAATGTTATAAGTATCAAGCAGATAATTTTTTAAGGTAAGTAATCTTCAAAGTGTTAAACATGGAACATAGGACTTACTGCAGTCCGCAGATGTAATATATTATTATTAAAACTAGTGGTTGTCCAGTGGTCAAAATTAGTCCGTTGTATTTAATATTAACAAACACATATTATACATAAATTTTATTCTATATAAACTTTGATTATACCAAATCTCATACTCAATATATTTAAAAATGATTCTTTAATTTATCAATTATATTTCGTAAGAGTAACCTTAATTTCTAAATCAGTTTGTACATTATATATGTAGATTTTCTAAATATACTACGGTTAAATTACTCTTCTACTGAAGGAACAATAAACAAAAAAAAATAGTCTTAACAGGTAAGAAGTATTTTATCACACGACGCAATCAATTTATAAGTTTCATTTGAACCATTAATCGATTGAACGTAGTTTAACCATAATAAAGTGTAATAAAATTCAAAGTTGATGTTAAAGTTCCTCGATAATTTTACTGTACCCGCGTCACTGGAAGTAAAGAAATCGAAGGCTTTTCATGTGGAATCACGGACCCAGTCTAATTAAAACATTGTAATTAGATGCTGATTTTATGGCGTGATCAATTTAACACACACATATAGACTGATATAAACAAATGCGCAACCGCAAATCGATTATATTCACGACACGAATATTTCCGGGGTTTAATAAATGTGTAATTAGAATAATAGATCACATATCACATCCTCATATCACGATTCCGTCCAATAAAGAATCGATGGTAACTAATAATCTTACAGAATATTATTTTAACGCCGACCATGATTCGCATTCCTTATGTGTTGTAGATTTGCGAATCTAGGATTTTGAAAACCATGCTTCTGAATAGTGTTTAAAGTAAAATAAACTGAACATACCAATTCAAAATCTAAATAAACAAATTGATGTATTTTATTGGTTTTTAATTTATTTATTGTAATTAGAATGCATTATGTAAAAAGTTTAAAACATTCGGTATAACAAATTTTTAATAAAAGATGATTAAAATTAATAGACTAACCTGTATCTCAAATAGGAATATTAATAGAGTGTAAAAAACATTTATGACATTATTATGTTCCGATGTTTTAAGTGCTTGGATTGTATATTCCACATCTTTGAAGAATGAGTCTCAATTTGTACGTACTCTACTTAAGATCCATATTTTTCCAAAATTTTTACTCGACAATATTTTTTTCGTACGTCTCTTTAATCTAAATGGTCAGCATGATCTGTGTAATATATTATTTATAACAATTTATCAAGTAGATGTAAGACCTAATTTAACAAGGAGGCATGAAATGAATTCCTTCTAAGCTAACTAATTTTATTTATTAGACTGTCTCGGTGAGGTCCTCCTGGGTTTGAATCTCAGGTCAGGCCGAAACAATTGTGACTTGGTTTTCCCATCTTACAATTACTCAGTCGCAACTCGGAGTCGGGCAGTTGGCGGTGTGATATCCCCGTGCCTCTGAAAGCACGTAAAGCCATTGGTCTTAGGCCTGATTTCTCTCCATTCATGTAGGATTGCCGTCTCACCAGCCTATGACAGTGAAGAAACAGAGAGTGCACCTGTATATTGCGTACACACTTGGGCACTATAATATCTCCTGCACACTTTGCCGGTCTCCGTTGAGATTAACTGCCGTGGACGAATTTCTAGAAGGGATTCATTCATTATTCATTAGTAAGTTAAATTACAGAATTTACGAATCACAAGATACTTACATACAGCGAGCAGGAAAAAAAACTAAGTTGACAGGGAAACCCTCTCGACAGTATTACCAGGAAACTTATGATGACAAAACCTAAATGTATATTCCCGTCTAATGGTTGAAAGTTATTAAGTCCTTAGTTTTATTGTATGCGCGTTACGACTTCTGCTCTCTACGGGTTCGAATCCGTGATCGGGCAGGTGTAGGTATTGTTTATTTTTCTCAGTTGATACTGAGAAAAAAATTAAAAAAATATTTTATTATAATATACTAGTATTAAAACTAATGTGGTCATTAAACGATTTGTAATTTAACTGTACTCGGATATCAGAATTTAACACAGTCCTTTTGACGAGCATAACTTCAAGAACTGTGCGTTTTATCTACACTTCTTCGGGCATAAAATAAGCTTACATACTTGTATACTAAGTGGAATGAATAGTTAGAAGGTCTTAGATTATTATTTTTTGGACAGAAATATTAGGTTAGAATCTAGGAAACATTTATTTCGGTCGCTTTAAGTTCGAGAACATGATACCTAGTGAGAATCCTAGTAACTATTAATATAGTTTTTAGTTGCAAGTTCGCTCGCGTGAAAGAGTTTTTCTGGGATAAAAGACACGCTTTATATTTTCCCTGGATAAAAGTAATCTGTATCCTTCCTAGCGACTCAAGCTATCTCCATAGATGATCTAAATCTATTTGGTAGTTTTATTATGTTCAGACAGACAACGGCGGCGGTAGTTTTTATAATAACGTAGTGAACGGTAAACTGCCTGTTTGAATGTTCATAATAAGTGAACACGTTAAACCGTAAATTAGGATAAAACAGCGCAGGTTTTGGCCAATTTATATTTATTTATTATTCACATATCATACACAAAAATTGTATAATGGGATGTACCTTCCGTAAAAGTAAAATATACATCGAAGACGTATTGGAATTGAATATTTTTTAATAAAATTAGTCGATGCAAATTGTATTGACATTTATTGTAATAAAATCACACCTACGGTATTATAAAACTGATACAACGTATACATAAATACGCGAAGAAAAACAATTGTACTCATTTTTAAGCCAATTCCGCTTGTGGCGTGTGATATTTAGCATAATTAAAGTTCATATGGGGAAGGAGTGCAGAAAAAAAAGGTATGTGTTACAAATATATAAAATTCAACGATCAAATTTCGACCACTAGTACTGATTAAGATTTTTTACTGGTGGTAGGTCTCTCATATGTGAGAGTCCGCCTGGGTAGGTACCACCGCAATGTCTATTTCTGCCGCCAAGCAGCAGTGTGTAGTCACTGTTGTGTTCCGGTTTGAAGGACATTGTAACCAGTGCAACTACTGGACATAATGAGACTTACCATCTCACGTCTCAGGATGGCGAGCGCAGTGGAATACTTAACAATACTTTGTAATTCAAGGTGTTGGATGATTCACGCGACCGACATGCTCGTCTCGTCTTTGAAAGCAATAAAAAAAAGATGGGAAAATAAATTCACATAGATTTCATCTATTTTATACACACGGTTTTAGAGAACATATTTAAAAATTATAGAGTCTTTAAAATACGGTGGCTCACGTTTCTAATAGAAAAATAAAAGCTATTTTAATCTCGATATTATCATGATATGTAAACTGCTATTATGCTATAATTATATTATACGCATAACAAGAAAAAAAGTGTAATTACATTCATTCTTATAATATACGTCCTTGACTAATTAATAAAAATAATAGAAAAATAAGCGTTTAAATTATAACATTATCTCACACATGCGTATACAAAGTTAAAATTATAAAATCTGAAAACCAAAAGATCAATAAATTATTCGCTTGCCTAACATGCATAAATAATAAGACTATTAGCCTATTAAAATGTATATGAATTGGTAGATGTTAAACACCGTGACCAATAAATAAACAAGAATCGAAAACGAGCACGTGCATCGGTAAAGTTCACACATTGAACGTAAAAAGCGAAACCCTGGTGCCTACAAAAAAATTTATACTCTGGCTTGAATATTTCCTGGTCATAAAGTTACTGAGAATAGGTAATCGATCCATGATACAGACTGACTCGTATACCTACGATATAATTGCGAACTTGGATTGTAGGAAGAATTTAATAAACCATTCCAGTTAATTTCCTTTACCCTTTTAGTATGCTATTTACGCGTTTACAAAATCTACATTATATTATAAACAAAACACAAGTTATGTATCACAATCAAACGTAAATTTTATGCAAAATTTTAAATGTGCCGCAATCATGATCGTTGCGCTTTAGTTCTTGTAATGGACAAATAAAAATATACATTGTTCAAAAATAAAATAATTCTTATTTATTTTAATGCGAAAATACCTGTATTTATATCTTTTTAGAAACTTCTACCGTATATATTTAATACTTTTTTAATAACTTCAAGCAGCATAAATATAAAGTTCAAATTACATTACAGAATAAAGTTACGAAATATAATTAGCATTTGCTTGCGGCTCCGCCCGCGAGAAAAACAAATGCGGGATAAAATTTTCCCGAAATAAAATATTGCCTATAGAACACAGGAATATTGTAGCTTCCTACTAGTGAAAAATAAAATCAAAATTGGTTAAGTAGTTCCTAAGATTAGTATGTTCAAACAAACAAACTCTTTAACTTTATGTATTAGTATAGATTTGTTCGATGATATCGGACGACTTTGACAATTTTTTCTAATAATAAGAAAATTATTAATGGTATTTATAATCTAAACTGAGATACATAAAAAAGTATCTATTTTACACACACGCATCTTTTATCCCCGACGTGGTAGGCAGAGGCGCAACTGGCGCACCCACTTTCCGCCGTGTGTATTCTGTCCCATGATATGATAGGGGGCGAGCCTACCGCCATATCAGGCACAAATTACAGATTCTGAGCTTGTACTCCCTTTTGCCCGACCCGATGCCCGAGTTGAGGCCTCAGCACTGCAGTCGCACCGTAATACCACTACACTTACCCTTTCCTTTATTATTTATATTTAACCAACACACCCACTTTTACTAGTAGGTCTCCAGATGCGAAGATTAAAAATTTCCGAAAGAGAACCCGACAAAACATATAGGTAGCATAAATGCTGTTTGCAGATAGCTATAATGATTTTTCATAAATTATAATGAATGGCGTAACGGAGTGGATACCAAGGGAAAACAAAAAGATAAATGGAAGACCACTGATACGATGGAGGGATACCTTTGAACAAAGATGTGGAGGAGGCAACTGGATGCAACAGGCATGCGTAAGAGAGGTGTAGAGGAAACTAGGGGAGGCCTACGCCGCAGAGGCGACTACTACTAATTAATTAAATTAAGTCACAAAACTTTCTAGGTATAAGATTAAATTGTAATGTAAAGTCGAGTAGTGGAAATAAAGGCTTATTTTTTTTTATTATCAAATATAAGTCGGCAGGAGTCGGATTATATAGCCCCGTCGCCGCTATAGGTCTCTCATATGTGAGAATCCGCATGGGTAGGTACCACCGAAATGTCTATTTCTAATGTCAAGCAGCAGTGTTTAGTTATTATTTTATTTCGGTTTGAAGGACATTGTAGCTAGTGTTACTATTGGACATAATAAGACTTAACATCTCGTGTCTCAGGATGGCGAGCGCAGTGGAATACCAAACAATACTTTATAATTCAAGGTGTCGGATGGTTTTTCTTCTGTTTATAGGCGGTCATATTGCTTATCAACAGGTATACGGCAAGCGTCTCGTCATTCTAAGAAAAAAAAAGCAATAACCCTTGTGGAATTTTCACTGGAGATCTCTTATAACCAGGTGATTAAATTACTCCTTTGCTAGGTTCTGCTATAAAATATAAAGGTGGTAAATTGTGATTCATCAACTTACGTAAATATAGTCTCAGACAATCTTTAGAGAGAGTGTTAAGGAAGCAACATTGTATTGTTATAATCACATTCAAAAACAATATATACGTTTCATGGAGTTTATCTTATTTAGATTAAGAAAGAAGAATATTTTTATTAAAGCTAAGGTGGGTTAACTGCCCTCGAATCACCAAATATTTAGAGAAAAACAATTACCTTACTATCTTATAGGTCGTGATCTTTGATTTACCATTACATGTGGGGAGAATTGAAACTGGTAAAGTGGGACTCTCGTATGCGAGATATCATCCGGGAATGCACCGCAGCGTCTATTTTTGCCATCCAGGAGCAGTGTGAATGCACTGATGTCGCTTTGAAATATTGTAGCAAACATAAAAGGCTGACACGGGGGTATAGTGGAGTTCCAGGCAGTTGGCAAAATTCTTAATAGTGTTGCAAGTAATGCTCGTCTCGTTATTCGATTGCAATAAAAAATGCGTAATAACCAACTTTGGATTGTCAGTTGCATGCCTTAGGGGCTGGTTTCGAACCATTGACCTTCCTCTTGGCATTCCGATCTAGTCCCCACCAGTTTAACACTGCTTTTATTAAGACAAATGTCCTTGAAAACAATTATCAAGCAGTTTGTGCATGTCATTACACCAGACCGTGGATAATTAATTAATGTTCTATTTCGGTAATTTTTTTGTCAACGTGAGTTCTTTCCCACTGTTTTTAGTGTTTTTCATCGCATTATTATTATGTTTCCTTAAAATCTTTTAAAATAACAAAGTATTTTTCTTGGTATGTTCCTTTATGCTAAAACTTTCTAACAATGACAAACCAAATCTTGCAAATCTTAGGTCATCGATATGCATCATATCTAATGTTGATTGAATTCGTTCAATTACATCAAATCATCAATTATAATAGGAAATACAATTACGATGTACAAGTTCTTCGTACCATAATCTGCGAAACATGTTAGATCATTCAATAAATAAAACACATAATTAAAACGTTTTTATTTTGCAAATTACGTTAGATTCAGTTTTGTATTTTTCCAGTAGTGCACAGCGCAATTGACTGACCTTGAATAACTAATGGAAACTGGTGTTTCCCCAAAGACTTATTCATTGGTAGGGCGAAGTATGCGACAATGAAATGGATATTGTTTCAAGAATTATTCCAACACGGATGTTAGTGATATTTTTAATATGTTCAAAGTATAGAAAATTATGTACGGCACAAAGATTAAATACGTATAATATGAAAGGATCAAGATTTATGTGCCATTGACCGTTAAATAAGATGTAAAAGACACTGAGACATGAGCTACTGTCAAAGAATAATATACAATAAACGATATAATAAAAGCTATAACAACAGGTGAGTTATATTAATGGACTAAAATTCTATAATGTGTAAACACAAAATATTTTATACGTCAAATATGAAATTTAATTTGAAATAGCTTTTCGAAACGGCGTGTTTATTCTGAGTATAATTTATCATATAGTCTTTATCTACTATAATTATACAATAATTTAGGCGAATAGCGTTACAATAATCTTGGTTTTAATTAAATGTCTTTATTGTAATCCCAGGCCTTCTAATCCTAGTGATCGCGTGTATAGAACGTCAAGATCGACACGTAAACCTGAAACAAAGTAACTCTTCTTATAACTTTTGCACGGCAGATTTTAGAATGATCATTTTTATTTAAAACATAAAACTAAAACTTTAATGTGTGGTTCGAATTCTAGACGACCAGTTATTATGGTACCTTAGAGCTAAAAATATAAATCCTCTATTTTGATAAACATCGTCGAAATAAATGTTTAGTAACAACCAGAAAAACTGTTTAACAACCAGAAAAATAAATATTATATTATTCTTTTATAATAGGTACGTTTTATTCCCACTAAACATGTTAAACACAATAAATATATTAGGTAAATTTTTAGTAATACCGAGTGTTAATGTATCTTTGTATTAAATACATTAAAATTTTTCATTTTCTGTAAGGCACGAAGGCAAAACCAGGTACGCAAGACTGTCAACTGACATTGTTATTAGGTATAATTTGCAATTATTTTTCACAATTGCATTACGCCTATTGAATTTATATGCAGGCATTCGTGTAGTACCTAGTCCCTAATTCACACAATAGTAGACATTTTGTGTTATGGACATACGTTTGATATATGAATACTGGACACGTGAATAGACATGTGAATGTCGCATGCTACTGACTACACAATGCTTGCCGTTGGGAACATTCAAAATGTCTGGCTGTCCCGTACGACAAGCTCAGCTTAAGAAAACGAATTTTATGCGGCACTGTTTACTCCGATGTACATAAGTGTATAAGAAAATAAATTTAATTAGTAATTATTAGACAACTGATTGTTACGTTTAGTTGTTAGTGACGATTTACAGCATGATATGTGATCCGAGATTGGTAGATAAAATATGTGTATGAATTTAAACAAAAATAGTTTGTCTCATTCATATTTGATTTCCTAATTTTGAACATGGTTGCTAATTTTGGATAGTCCCTAAACTCACAGATTAGATGGGATGCAAACATTAGTAATTGGCATAAAAAGTCCAATAAATGCCGATATATAATCTATTTAATTATATATTTATTCAATACTCGCCGTACGATAACTTACAACGAAATGAAAGTGTTAACAATGATAGCAGCAAGTAATTTAATTATTATCAACATAGATTTTGCAATCGATACATTAAAAACAAATGTAAATCTTGTATTATCTCGTGACACTCCTGTTGGCCGCGTTGATCGAGCAGATATGACAGCTATATTGGCAACAAACGACAATGTAATTACCCCGGCGGCGGTGCGCCGGCGCAGCGAAGTGCGGCGCGGCGTGGCAGTTTTAGGACCTTGGTGGAAATAAAGTCCTGCACACTTTTTTTAAAGTGATCGAACTCTGTTTTAACTTGCAGTTGAGTGCACAAACCAGTTGTACAAAGTACTAGAGCCTTGACGGTTAGCCTTGTTTCGACCTGTTTTGTATTTGACCGGATGCTGTAGTATTTTGACCAAAAATCCCCAGGATAGTTTACTGATCCTAGATTTATTTGTAATAACTGTCATGAAGATTAACTTTAAGCTGAAATGAAAAATTAAGATGAATAAGTTCAAGAATATAAAGCCGGAGAGAAATATTTAGTGGCTTTTATGTAAAATTGGGAAAGATAATATATTATAAATTACAATATTACAAGATGTAACTTTAGAAATGAAACGGTGTTGAAGTGGTCCCTACCGTCAATGAACATTTTTTTTTCTCTATTTGTCATGTGTAACGATATAATTAATGTTGTCGTTTTTTCATTCGTACTACGTTGATCGTTGTTTATAGTAATACACCGATGATTTCAATAAACAAAACCCAACTCTTTTTTGATCGATCAAAATAGACCATTCAGAATAAAGGTTTTTCGACATGCTTACAAATTACTTATTTTGATTGGTTTATCTTTGGGAGAAGTTGCAGTAGACCGGCACCATTGGCGCAGTATAGTCCGGAATAAAATGATCCGTGTAGGGGGTCACGACCCTCAGCATTGAGGACATCGAAGCAAGAAGAAGAAGAAGATCTTTGGGAGAGGACCTAAGATTACAATCGGGAACAATAATTGAAATCGGCCTTAAAACGTGACTCCAAGTTTTTGGTTTATTCAATGGAGATCTAAAACTACTATCTACATATGTAGTCGCAGAATATTTATTATGAATAATTAATAGCAATAGCAATAGCACTATTATATACATTGAACGTATCTGCGTTAGATTATACGATAGATTTAGTATTAATTTAATATTGTTCATAATGATCATAGCTTGGCCATGTGTGGTCAACTAGTATAAGGTGGACAAGTAATCGTTACGTAATTGAACAAAAGGGGACATATAAACCGAATTGCAGCTAAATACAAGGTCTTGCACAGTCGACCTCCACGTGTTGGCTAAAAGTGGAATGACATGAACTACTTCGATTTATTTATTGCTTAGTCTACGCGTAAGCTGAAATAATGTAACGATTAAAAATTTTATTAAGACCTGAGGTCATGTGAACATTGCTCGCAGTCATTACTAGAACACTGAGTGGTGTTTATACTGCCACGATTCGTTCCATGTACTTAATCTTAAACTTATAATACGTTATCGAATCATAAATGAGTATAAATAATTTGATTTTATTAAATTAAGTTACGACAACGATTTTCATTTCGAACACATAAATATATCAGTGTACTAACAACTTATCTGTAACAATAGTCATGCTCAGAGCATGTATGACCTGCTGAGCATGATGTTCACAACCCGCACAATTCAATAAATTATCGGACGCGAGTTCGCTTGCAAGGTTTAATTTTTTGGTAAACAAACTTGCATGCGTTAGAATTATTTTATTCTCTTCATGAACAACTTAGCTAAGGCAATATATTCAAGTTCTGGACTATTCCAAAGTGATGATAAAGATAATTGCAAATTAGATAAATGAAGATGGAATAGGTGCTGATAACATAATGCTAATCGCTTTAGCACCCTCATGTGAATGAGGAAGAAGCTATTTTAATGTATCGAACAACCATTTTTAATTGCCACGTTATTAATGTTTATTTGAGGATAATTTTATTTATCCTCTTAGATTGGTTTTCAATCATCGGATAAAATTCTTATGATAATAAAAAAGTCAGAAGTAGGAATACAATGGTCTCTATGAATTTCCTTTTATATTCGGTCAGTTAATCATTTCTATATGGGTGTATTCTGTCTAGTGATTTAAAAAAAGTCCCTTGGTTAATTTTAAAATAATATACTTCATGTAAAGATTCTCGCTTAATAATGCTTTTAACCTGTGTTTGCGTTAAATCTTTGGCACAAACTCAATAATTAATTCTCAAACAAATGTCTTCTTTCTTTCTGCACATTGACATTAAAATATTACTTAGGATTACAGAATGGGTTTTTTGAGCACTTCTGACAAGATTTGTATAATAAATTACCTAAATGCCAAATAAAAGCGTTCATGTTTAGTTTACGATATGAATCACCAAATTACCTTCTGACTGTTATTGGGGTTTTGCTGGAAAACTTAGAACCTTGCCTTCCTTATCTTGACTGGTGTATAATATTAGGCATTGCATTTAAAGATTACTTATTAGAACTATAATCTTGAATTTTTGGCCTTTTAGGCTATTGATATTTCATGATATATATTGTTTAGAATAGAAAATTAGCAGATTATGTTATACTATCTCCTGTAATAAGACTTTTACTAAGATTTGTAAAACATTTAAATTGCGAAAAAAGAAAATTCATATCTATTTCTTTCTTACTTTCATGTAAGTAAGTTAGTAAGCGGCGATAGCCTAGTTGGTTGTGGAACGGTCTGCCGAGACGAATGTCCGCAGGTTCAAATCCCAAGGGGCACACACATCTGATTTTTTTTAAAAATTATGTGTGTATTCTTTGTGAATTATCGCTTGCTTTAACGGTGAAGGAAAACATCGTGAGGAAACCTGCATACCTGAGAGGTTCTCTATAGGAATTTCGAGGGTGTGTGAAGTCTACCAATCCGCACTAGGCCAGCGTGGTGGATTAAGGCCTAATCCCTCTCAGTAGTAGAGGAGGCCCGTGCTCAGCAGTGGGCAAGTATATAATACAGGGCTGATATAATTATTATTATTTCATGTAATGCTTTAAATATTATATAAAGGCAATTTCTAAATAACACGGTTAAAATAAGTTCTGGGTTATGATCGACAAATTTATGCTTTGTTTTATTGTTTCTAGTAACTTCTACGGAATCCAATAGTAATTTTGACTAGGAATATTTTATTTAAAAACATAGATGAATTTCATTACGCAAAAAAATAAGCACTTACCATTGACTAGAGTTGTTGACTCATAGCTCACATTATGGCTTATACAATTTTGACAGACGCGGGAATCGACGGTATATCAAGTTGACCTAGGAAAGCGTGGTAGATTAAAGCCTAAATCCTCTCAGTAGTAGAGAAAGCCCGTGCTTAGAAATAGGCCGTATATAATATATTGATGATATTATTATTATAGGTAAATGATTAACAATATATTTACGAATCAGTGCGGGTCAACACCGAATGAAGACAATAAATTCTAGTACAATAGTTTCTAGTGGCATATTAATCGAAGTTATTGTCATGTTTTGGGTTAATGGGTAGATTGTTTTCTACAATGACACTAAAATGTCACCTCTTGATTGAGTGCTATCAAATTAAGTACCAACCAGTGGCGAAGGGTGAAGTTTTCTGAATGGTAACCCGACACAACATGTAGGTACTAATATACATAAATACGTATATTAATATACATAAAATCGTTCTAATGATAATTAGATTTTACATGAAAGGGAAGACGGTGAGAATCGAGGTATATGGACCCTTCGCCACTATTACCAACTAAAGATATTAAAAAGTTTAGTTAGTTATAGACCGGACATCAGGATCAAATTTGTGCTCGAAAAGTTATTGCCAATAGGTATTATTATTTATTAAATAATTTATTATTTATTTATTTATTATTTATTGTTGCCTTATTTGAAATTTCAGTGTTAAAAGATGTTACAGGGCCCATTTTTACACAAAAATAACATATATACCGACAATATGCCAATATGAGCATTAAAATCAAGATATGGAAAAAATCTAAGTATGTTATATTATTGTTTTGTTATTTCACAGTGAATTGAGTAACCATCGAATGAGCGCAATTTTTTTGTATGACAATCTTTCCAATGTCCTTTCCACATAGCCTTAGATCTTTTTGGTACCAATACTTTCTTAGCGTTACATTTCCACTGAAGCAAAATCAAACTGTGTATAAGAGTAATATAGAAGTCACAAGCAATTTATAACTTTTAAACAATAGCGTAATATATAACACTATATTACTGATAGCCTGTACATTATAATATTTTGAGATATTCAAAAAAAAATTTTAAAATGGAAAATTAAGAAAAAATAATATATAGATATATTTTAATTCATTATTTCAAATGATTATTTTATATTGTTTCGTGGAATTATCTAATAAGTGTTTTTTCGCTCAGGAGGTCCAGTTAAGTAACTCAATCACCCTCTTGCTATATACACCATAAGTTTTTTATAACCGCAAATAAAAATAGCGTTATACGGTGCTGTTGCTGAACCCATACTTGACAAATTAATGAAAAATATGATGTTATAACATTATACCTAACTACTACTACTACTTGTATTTTTGGTCAAAAATTACTTTGCCTTACACTAACAAGAGATAAACGTTACAAATGATTTTCTAGCGTTATTAGTCAATTTACATAACTTGATAATATTTACTATGTCTTATCATTCATTAAATAATCGTCTTTTACACACATTTAGTATTCATTGATGAATGTTTCTTTAAAGTATGATCTACATAGTATTTGTTACGTACTACGTGTTGTGTCCATAATTTTATGCAGGATTTATGAAAATTTTAAATCGTATCTTAGCATTATCATTTATATGTATAACAGAAATTCTGGCTACACATTTATTATAACTTATATTTCCTACACAATATCTTCTTTTTAGTAATTACAAACTATTTATTATACAATGTCATTTCATATCATATTTATCGTGCAAATATTATCCAATAACATTTATTAACTCCTAATTGTAATATTTAAAGGAAAATTAACCGCAATCAACCGAGGAAAACTATAATAGATTTGTTTTTTGTAACATTTATCTGTTATTAGTTTAATCTTCTTTAGATGTCATAATGACCGTATATTTTATGAGTGCTTCGCAGTGAATCAACCTTGATAATAATAACCTTACGTGCAATAAAATGTGATAGGATCTTGAACAAAATTGGCTATAATGTACGAATTGGTGACAGACATTAGCTTACATGTTGTATATAATATAACTGATTCTAATTTTATAAATATCATTTTGGTTATTCTTAGACTATTGTTCAATCAAATCCTCTCCTTTCCTTTCTTTAGCAAAACCACGTGTGCATGGGAAGCCATAACTTCATGATGAAAACCATAACAGCCTTGTTTTTCTAACGCAGTAAAAATCCATGTTATAGATGACATTCTTGAACTTGCGGAGCGGAAAAATGGTTATGTCACCGGCCTTCCAACCCAGAAAACCTGCGGGACCTGCTTTTGCGCATGTGAAACGATTCTGGGGGGTCGAGAGTGCTTCCGAATTTGCTGGACCCGTCTCGACACAATGCCCCTACGCGGCTATCTCTTTTTGGGCTTAGAAGTCCCCTTCTTTCGGCACCATTTGTCGAAATGATGCCGCTTGTTCCACGCTACACGGCCACGACTCCCGATAGTTCCCTTTTAGCCGCCTCTTACGACAGGCACGAGATACCATGGTGGAATCCTTTAAATGCCCTCATACCACAGGGCTTAACCATCATAGCCTGAACCAATAGGTTTGCTGTTCTTTGCCGCACTATTAGGAATAATTTGCCGGCCCGCGTGTTTAGTCTATTATACTGGATTTTTCCGCTGTAGAATGAAATAGACTTAAGTAAGCTTACACGATTATGTCGAAAGGGCATAAGATATCTATCTGTTGCCATTTCGTATTCTATCTGGACGGAATTGCGCTTACCATCAGGTGCAAACATTGTCGCGTTGGAATAAAAAAATGGTGTAAAACGTTTCTACAAGTTTCCGCAAATTTACATAGGTATGACGTTACCTTCGTTTTGCTGCGATCCTGTTTAAAAGTTGCTGGCTCTTTGGTATCTTGAGTCTATGTTTTGAATGGATTTATAGCTCCCATAATTATCTTTTTTATATCTAAGCTATAACTTGAGCGCAAAAACAGCAATAGTGCCGCAAAATAAAAAATGTGGTTGTGTGAGCTTGGCGCGTTTATTCTGTGTGGCATATTGTGTGTGAAAAATTGCTATTAATGGAATGAATACGATGTTTTATAATAGTTTGCAAACGGGCTAATTGTTAGCTATTTTTATAAATGTAATATAAAACCTAAGTTCTATCTTCCTGTTACGAGAACCCGGTAATGTTTGCTTTATCCTTCAGCATATTGCTCATCGAATATTACCGATTATGCATAATCTGAAACGTGGAAAACAACAATAGTATTAACAAAGGAAAGGAAAATTTAACTATAAACAGTTTTTGTACCCGTTGACACGAGGAAATTAATTAAAGCGCCATAAAAGATATGTGACAAGATCACTGTTATAAACGTAACGCGTTCAGGCGGATACGGAACTATTTATTAACATGTACAAATGTACAGGATGCATTGCTTAGCGGTTATTAATTTAGTTAGCGTTAGGGCACATTCAGACAGCGTATTTTATAAGCGCTGACAACGCGCGCTTTTGACAAAAGCGCTTTCCACACGTTCGACTGAATCGCGTTCACTGCGTGCTTGAAGCGCGTCGTAACGCGGATGAAATCACTGTTTGTATCGGCCCTTATATATAAATCGCGGCGTTTGCGTCGTGCCGGTAGCATCTGACATAACTTCTTGATAATGATCGATGTGTATAACACGATCAGTTATTAACTGTTAGCATCAACGGCTTCGGTAGTACGTATGTTAATAGATGCGTACGTTTGAATTATACATAAACTGATTGGTGTATTACAATCTAGTTTGCGATGGTCAAGGCATTTTGTATTCGTATTGTATACTATAAACAAAAACTTATTACAGACATATTTCGTTAACGTATAACTTTTTTATATTTAGTACGTATATTCTATGTAGTAATGTCTCAAACCAAGTTTACAACAGTGGTTTATCTGCGTATTCGTGCAAATTTGTTAATATGTTCTATGTACAGGTATTAATGACAAATAAATCAAAAAAAAAATGTTCTGCCTCATGAATGTGTACTAGGCACTCACTGAGAAACATTAGGCCTAACATGCATCATCACCTTTAGTTACCTATAGTCCATCTATCGATAGATAATATAGAAAAATAGTGGATATTCCGCGTCCATTAATTTTTTGGAAAAATACTTGCAAGTCACGAAGAATTGGTAACAGAATGTAAAACAACTTGGGGACAGTTGGACTAGCGGCGTTACTGTATTGAAAGGGGACGAATTAGTAGTCATTATCAACAGGTACAGGATGTCCGCTGCCTAATATAGGCGTCATAAAAAAATTCCTGAGATGAAGAAATTCATTTTAAAAGTCTTATGGTACAGCAAAAATTAAACCTGGAATCGTCAAAGTATACAATAAAACGCCGTGAACTCGGAAGCGATAGCACTTTAGGTGCTGTCAAAGCACCGTGGTATAGCAATGTGTCACACCGAATGTAAAAGCCAATTTAAACCGAGTGCACCCTTCGAAAATGCTGCGTCATTCGAATGCGTCGAATCCACTCCACCTGCTCCTAACAGATTTCAAGGATCGTATGTCTGTTACGAACTATAATTGTAATGCCGATTCTTTTCTTCTGCAGGTCTAAAAATAAACATTTAGATTATTTAGGTTTTTTAGTCTCTAAAGGCAGATCCCTAATGTAGCCTTACGGACCGTAGCCATGACGCCTTTCGACAATCGTTAACGTTTCGTTTTTATCGATAATAGAAAAGAAAAAAACTATTCAAGAAAGACATATCATCCTCCAACGTAGCGTAAGCGCTTCCAATTATACAAGTAGAAAGTCATTTTAGCCACGGTACTAAAAGCCTCCCGAAAATGTTTTAATATCTTGTTTGAAAAGGATGTCATAGCGCGGAGATAATTGATGGAAAATGTTGGTGTACGGGGCGAATGCTTTAGGAACTATCCCGCTCTCGCTTCTGGGGCCTTATTCTCTATCCCGCACGTTATTTTGACAGTGCGTAACAAGCACGTAACACAACGCATCATGTTTAGGACTATAGAAATTTGGCTTACAGAATACCATTACACGCACATTTCTCGAACATAACATGACACGGCCGCGTTACGTGTTTACACTATCATACAGAATAAGGGCCCTGATACTACAATATACTTCAAGATTAACACAGCTGTAAACATTTTTGTAATAATCTTAGCGATTCTTTGGTAACATTAAGCTGTATAAATATTTTTTTCCGTTTTCGAATAGTATGCACATTCGATGAGATAGGGAGTAAACGCAAAAGTGTATCCGATAATTCATATCTCAGGTAGATTAAAGTCTTTTAACTGAGAAATTTACTTAATATTACGTTTGCTCTACGAGGGGATATCCAAATGCGTCATATCACCTAAGCTGTTATTACTGCTCAATACGAAATAACTGCTTAGACGGCATAAGTGTGTTACGGTATGTCTGTCGTCTGGACATCTGGGGCTTGATTGAGGGTAGTTAAATTAAGATTTATTGCTCATTTTCAGCTCGGAGTCTGGATTTGTGTCCAATATCACGGTAAACTCGCTACTATCACATCAGGAGACGGAATACCTATTACAAAAAGTGGGTGAATTAGACTATGCCCACTACAGCGCGGGTAACAAAGCTGAGTGTACATGTTAATAATTAAGCAGCATTCGAACTGTCCATGTGTAGTAATTTGTATTCCGTATTAAAGTATTATGACACTAACGAGATCTATGAACTATGAGGAAGTATAAGCCATTAATATGGTATGTCAGATGCGTCTGTTATGTATCTCAATTATTGTATCAAGAATATGGTCATCAGAAATGGCAAAATACGCCCGATATGAGTCTTTCATAAAGGCTTGGATCAATTATAAATATTATTTGCTGTGTTGTGTGCTGAGTAATAATCGTAAGCGTTGCTCCTTTGGGCTATTCATATTGTATAATGTTTTGTGGCCAATGCGAGAATAGTAGAACCAGAGCATATCATGTAGGTGTGAATCTTCATTCTTCCCATAAAAATACTAAGCTTTTTAATATATTTGTTACGAATATTATATAAATTTCTGCTCTCTGTCTGTATATGAACTTTAATCATGCCCAAAATCCCACTGCTCCACTTGCGTAATGTGCGTATATAGGGATATTTTTTTTCATTATGTATGACTATGAAAGTTATAAACAAATAATATTAATTTCCTTCAGTTTGACTACATACTTTAGCCTTAAACAAAAGAGTATTTATGTGTAACAAACGCACGGTAGTGTGTGTAATATATTTTTTTTATTGTTTAATGTATTTTTATGTATATTAAATAAAAATATATATTTCTGTATTCTTTTTCCATATAAACAATTGTGCCTAAATTCATACGCCTTCGTCCGTGTGGTTTTCGTAAAAAGGTTTACGAAGGTTTTACTACACGTAATAATGTATATTATATCTGTGTAAATAGTGCTTACATTACAAAGAAAATCTTTACACATACATGAATTATAGCAGAGTCTGTTAATTAGTTGGCAAATCACGTGAGGTAGTTAAGTTTCAAGATTATGTTAGAGAAGCTCTGGTAAACACGAGAATACCGCAGTCCACCACCGAGTTTCTATGTCAAATAGGTAACCAGGAGCACTGATTTCAATCCTGGCCTGTAGAAGGTTTAGATATTCAAAAAAAATTATATGCTCATTATATTTTGTAGGTTTACGCGAATATTTGACATTGAAATAATACTACTCGACTCGGTACTGTTGAGTGTTATTCAATTATTATCGTTGGTATATAGGTATTATTATGTGTTTAGAATTAAATATATTATAGAAATTTAGAGGTTTACAACATTTTTGGGACAGTGGGGCTGCGCTCAAATGCAACTAATAATGTAAATAAAAATATATATAGGTTACATTTGTCCTTTCAACTATTGTGTAGTACAATCAAGCAAAATACTATACTAATGTAATAAATCATTGTTCGATGCAATGTGTGTAGTGCACACTACATTACAAGCAAGCCCTTTGTGACTACGCTAGTAAACAGTTATTATCGATTATTCAAAGTCAGCAACGCAACGTCACAGATTAAATAATAATTTAATTATTACACGTATCAAAACAACTCGATTTGTATTATGAATAATTTACTAGCAAACTAGTATCTAGTGGGATAAACATACACAGCAAAGTTGTTCACCGTATTTATAAAACAATAACTCCACAAATTATACATAATAAAAAGAACTGAATTATTAAGGTTTTATAAAAAAAATTATATTGGCGTCTGAAAGGAAATGATGTTCATATACCTATTATATTTATGTCAAAATATATATATTATTACGCATTTTCAAATTAAACACAATAAATTATAATATTTATTACGAAAAATGCACTACCATTTTACGTAAATAAATTGTAAAATATGAGAGTAGCACAAAAAGAACTCTCGTGCAACCAATAACAATGGTGCGTATCGTATGAAACAAAAGTAATCTGTTATATATAAATCGCAAAATACATTAGCAATCTGTCAGTCTCGAGCCTTTGTCATAAGATTGTAATTATCATAAAAAAAATCACGGAAGTTGATATTTACAACTGCTTATTAGTCAACATCGTTGTAATGTTTTATAATTAAAACTTTTATATCAGTTTAAAAAAAACATTAGGTGTTTTATGAGATTTAGCAGTTTATATAGTAATTTATACATAATAGACAAGGAAATTATGTCGTGCATGTGGAGTATGGGTGGACACGGTGGTATGTAATAAACCAGTGGCCCAGCAAGGACCCTCGCACCTTCCGGTCACGACGTCTCATTTCCGATGTGGTTCAAAGACAATCTATTGCAAATCCAATGACAATTTAGAGATAAATTACATTAGTACGGTTACACAGAACTCGATGCTACTATTGTTTTGGCTCTCTTAGCAAAATTTTCTGTATAAACCTAATTGTGCTAACGCTCTTTTTAATTAAAAATAGTTAAGACGAACGTCAATTAACTTTAACGTGTTGGCTAATCAACCTTAAATTACAATGTTTTGCAGTAATCTTTGCCATCCAATATAAACAATTCATAAAATATTCTTTGACACGTAACTTTACATGTTTACATATAGGTGACATTTTAACAAACCTACTACGCGACTCAATTTTAAATAACACCGATATATTTTAGGTGTATTCTTAAACATTAACAAGGCGTAACAGTATTGAAAAAGTGACATGACCGCCATTGTGTGAAGGGTGAAACATTGACAGTAAAAACTAGGTCTATTTTTTTGTTTGGGTTTACTAGGAACCGAGTGTATGTACCACGACTGACTGATAAAAAGTGCGGTATATTGTGTCTTACTCATGTCATATTAGGTACATACGTGCCACAAAAACCGCTTACGTTTATTTCAATGATACCTAAAAATAAATTGACAATAGTAGTTAAAGGATAAGTTTTAAAGTTATATTTTTATTTTTTTCACCCGCAATAATAGTTGAATAACTTCGATGTTATAGCATATAGAGCATACACAACACAATACACAGTGAGTTAAACTGCCCACAGTGGCCGACGTAAGCGTGTCTAGTTCCGGAATCAACCTTTGTATATCCGGTGTATCCAATATGTCATATCGTGTCGACTGGCGAGGGGAAATCATCTTTTGGTCTATTGATAATCCATCAACCAAACCACAGACCACAGGAGTATAATTATATTCTGTTATTCAGACGGCACTTCATTTACCATCATGTGGAATAGATTTATTCAGTTGTGCTTATACAATACGCGAAAAATATAGTAAGTTGCCTTGTTCAAGAAATATTGTTTAAAATAACGTATACATAATCTTTATCACCGGAGTTCACTGTTCATGATATGAAACGGCGTAGTGGAGCCCCGGCAGTACATTGTTTCGGTCCGGGCCCGCCACGGACGTGCTCGTAGACTAGTCAAGGTGCGAATGTCATACCCAAATTAAATATATCATCTAAGCGCATGCGAGACGCTGTTGAACAGGTATAAACAATTATATTTAACCTTATCTATCGTAATCGCAATTCTAAAAAAGCAAATGAGATAAATTGCTGCAATTTAACAATAAAGCTGAGCGTAGCATTGCCTTGACCCGAACAGTGGGCTAACGGCGGTCGTGAGTGGCGAGTAAGCGGGTAGCACCTGGTCAGGAAATGTGCCTCGCTTGCTCGCCATACCGGTTTCTACCTTTCCTCGCAGGACAATGCAATAGCGTGCCTGACTCGACGCCAGAAAGTCCTTTTACTAGATTCTTTTGTTACAACATTTGATATCCTAATATACTATAATTATAATAAAATTCGAGACAATTGCTAAAGTGTTGACTGCTGAGAGTTGAAGGCCACGATGTTTGAAATTTAGGAGACACAAAAACAATGCCTGCAAAAAGGTTAAAGAAAATTATAACTACGAGTGTATAGCTTGAGGTGTTGAGTCATGGTGTACGAAGTATCCAGCAAAAGTTAGTTCTATCTCCGTATGGAATATTCATTTACTATAAATATAATATTACTAGCTGACCCGACAGACGTTGTCCCGTCTTAACTATGAATTTGCAGCGCGCATTCTGTCAATCGCTGACAGTTATTTCAAACAATTGACATTTATATAAAATTAACATTTTCGTTAAGTTTTCAAATTTTCCGCGCAGTTTTAAAAATTTTTCTTTCGTAAGAACCTTCTCCTGACAATAACAAACACCACAAAAAAATAGTGAAATCGGTCCAGCCGTTCACGCGTGATGGCGTGACCAACGGAAATAGGGATTCATTTTTATATATATAAGATAGATTTAATATTATAAAGTGTAATGGTTTAAATAAATATATGTGTTTTTTTCTATAGGTTTGCGTTGTACCATAACATATTATTAGGTTTCTCACTAAAATATATTACATCAGATAATATATAAACTTATAAACCATGTATTATTTCAGTCGTTAAAGTAAAATTATATTTATGGGTAAAGATTATAAAATATTCAAAACAAATCAATATGACACGAACGTCTTTAACCTACACAATTTTTCAGATATTAATTGCTATTAGACCTGCCTCCTAAGCAATATTTATTTATTTATACATATATTATAACACCATAACAGTTGATACTAATGCGATGTTATACAGATTTAATCTTAACAATTTATTTCAATACATCTATGAGCCATTTCAGTGAATTCTGACAGGTTACATATAAAATATATCCAAATTCTGGGATATAATATTAAGCAATCGTATGGCCCGTGACAAGGGCGCAAACCTTAGGACATTTGTTCGCGGTGAATATGGATCACGGACACTAGAGGACATGACAAGAAGTTTCAGAAGACGTTAATCATTTATTACGTGTTTATGACATGCTTTAAATCCTGGAAGATGGTATACCAGACACAAGGTGCCGAGGTGGATGATTTCTACTATTACGTGATAGTACCACAGAAGGCAGGAAGGCCACATATGCGCTTGAAAGACAACGTGAAGAAGGTTATCTGATTGGACTTGATGGAAAGAGCTTAATGCCGTAACGAATGGAAGGTGTTGAAGGATGCCTAGAACAAAGAGGTTAAAAAGGCTAGCGAAGAATAATGCACATCCTAATTCGCCCTATTTAGTTAGTTAAATTGTAAATTTTATTTATTTCAAAATTAAAATTCGATTCAGATAAATGGTTCGACAGTCATGCGCACAATTTTCTGAAACATTTAGTGAAATCAGTGAATAAGAAAAACCGGAACTAAATACTTTAACAGCGTCATACTAAAAAACCTTAAAATTACTAAGTACATTAATGTTACAACAGTTCCGTAAAACTGTAAAAGCAATTTTTTGCCACATAATGAGCCTATCAAGTTTATGTTAAAAAACCTGATCCAAAACAGGAAGTACGCACTGTTTTAACGGTTGCCGGAAATGAAAATGGCGCAAGTTTACGAATCACTTTACGTGTACTTTTGTAAATACAATGACGTTGGTAGATATCGATCTATATTGTAAATATTTTTTGCTGCCCCGAAGACAGATAAGGCGTAAGCCATTTAAAAGTCAGATTTGAATTTTAGTTCCGGAAGTTGTATTTTAAAGATAATAATATAGTAATTTAAAAACCCAGATAGATTGTTTTCAGGATAAAATCACATGTTAAAGGTTCATGCGGATATTTTAAGAACGTGATTTTCTGCCAAACTCATAGTAAGCCCACGTTTTATTGAATTTGGGGTGTAATGTGCTGTGTTGTTCACACTTCAACTTTATTAGGCCTAACTTTTGAACTTTTACTATAACAATTTGACAACATAATAATATATAAAATAAGTTTGCGGTAAAATAATAGTGTATATCATGTGAAACCAGATTATCTAATACATAGATGTGTGCCAAGATTTGTGCTTGAACTTGGATTTCCGTAAATTTTTTGTTTGGTGGAATTGCGAACTACTTAGGGTACGAATTGAGGCTGTGTATACTCAGTAGTTACTTTAATTCATCAAATATAAAATTATACTTTTGGCCTAGTGCGGATTAGAAAACTTTACACACCCTCAAATTCCTTTAGAAAATTTCTCAGGTATGCAGGTTCCCTCGCGATGTTTTCCTTCACCTATTGCAAGCGAAAATTTACAAAGAATACACACATCATTTTTAGAAAACTCAGAGGTGTACCCTTGAGTTTTGAACCTGCAGATATTCGTGTTGGCAGTCCGTCCACACTCAACTAGAATATTGTCGCTAGTATGGATTGCTTTTTATTGTTTTGTATCGATCAAAGTAATATAAAATTTGCTTGTAATGGCGGGATATATAACACATCTTTTTTGTTTTGGACAGTATATTATAAGGACTTGGTAGACCATTGTCTACTAAGTCATCATAAATCAGTCAGTCATTTTAAATTCATAGTGAGGATACTATACATCCTCACTATGAATTTAAAATTGACGAAATTGACGTTCTACCCCTTCGTATATAACTTTTACCTATTTTTGAGACTTGCAAGAATTAATCAGAGTTTCTTTATCAGTTTTTGACTTGCAAGAAAAAACTGATTATTGTCTTTTAGCTTATTGGTGCATGGCTTATTAATTTCTTAAATAATATAGATGCTAACTAAAGGGGGTAATTATTCTAAAACAGGTTATACATTTTCGCATTCGTTTATTTTATTTAAAAACATTAGAGCATTCAAAGGAGTCAAGGTAGGTACAGTTAACAAAATAGGGTAATAGCTCATTTATAAAATCTGTATTTATGTATGCATTTACAAAGAAAGTTAACTTCTTTAGATCTTTTTATATCCAGTTTTAAACAAATTAGATTATAAAAAATATATATAACCTTAAAGAGCATCAAACGTTACCTTGAATTGCTTTAAAACAACCGAACAATCGTTGTTCTTTAAATAGCACTAAAAGCGGTAATGATTGCAAAAAGGCCATATAAGTTATATTGTAACCGGAAGAGAAGCGGAAAGACTAGGGAATGGTGACAGCTACAACATATTATAATGGTATAAGTAGGGACAGCATAAACAATGACGTGTAAATTACACGTATATTACATTATAATATATAGGATCATTTTGACATAGCGTTTTAAATGAAACGACATACTTAACAATAAGTTGCTCAAGTCGTATATATAATAAACGATCAGTGCAAGTTTCGAACAAAATAAATGTGAATAACAAGTTATTTTTATTACTATTTATTTATTCGCCCTAAAGCCACTGCTACTACTTCGTCACAATAGCAACATCATATTCAGTCAGAAATACACTCACGAAGATGTCATACTCGCACTTAACTACAAAAAAAGAAACAAAAAGTCGGAAAATAAAACTGTAATTTTTTGTGAAAATATTCGTTATTCATGGAAGATTTTTAGCACAATGTTAGCAGAGGTAAATACGAGTATGTGATTTCATATATTAGCGCAATATTGTAATGAGCCTATATATGTATTCTAGCTTTTGCCCGCGGCTCCGCCCGCGTTATAAAGTTTTTCGGGCTAAAGTTTTCCGTTATAAAAGTCACGCTATATATTTTCCCGGGAGCCTATGTTCTTCCCAGGGTCTCAAACTGTCTCCATGCCAAATTTTATCCTAATACGTTGGGTAGTTTTGAGTTTAACACGTTCGGGCAGACCGATGCAGCGGGGACTTTGTTTTATGATATATTTTTGTAGAACTCTTTAAGAGGAACAATCCCGTCATACATTATTGTTGCATAACTTTAACCGTTTACGCAGCGCACGCAACAGAGGCTCTCAAAACTAATAAATTGTCCCCGTTTTTGCATCATGTTTCATTACTGCTCCGCTCCTATTGGTCATAGCGTGACGATATATAACCTATAGCACTCCAGGAACAAAGGGCTATCCAGCACAAAAATATTTTTTCAGTTCGAACCGGTAGTACCTGAGATTAGCGATTACTGCTCCGCTCCTATTGGGCATAGCGTGATGATATATATAGCATATAGCATTCCAGGAACAAAGGGCTATCCAACACAAAAAGAATTATTCAGTTCAAACTCCTAGTTTCTGAGATTAGCCATTACTGCTCTGCTCCTATTGGTCATAGCGTAATGATATATAGCCTATAGCACTTCACGAACAAAGGGCTATCCAATACAAAAAGAATTTTTCGGTTTGGACCGGTAGTTCCTGAGATTAGCCATTACTGCTCCGCTCCTATTGTGTATAGCGTGATGATATATAGCCTATAGCACTCCACGAACAAAGGGCTATCCAATGCAAAAAGATTTTTTCAGTTCGGACCGGTAGTTCCTGAGATAGGCATTTCTGCTCCGCTCCTATCGGGTATAGCGTGATGATATATAGCCTATAGCACTCCACGAATATAGGGCTATCCAACGCAAAAAGAATTTTTCAGTTTGGACCGGTAGTTCCTGAGATTAGCGCGTTCAAACAAACAAACAAACAAACAAACAAACAAACAAACAAACTCTTCAGCTTTATATAATAGTATAGATTATCAAGTTTGTTAAACTACTTAACATGCAAAATGCGTCGTAGGTTAAACTTTAAAGTAAATTTCGAAAAATAATTTGAGTAGAGCTTCATGATAGCCAATTTTATCACCAAAATATGTTAATGCCCTTCTTGAATGAAACAGTATTCCTGGCTAAAGGAACCGGATGTGAAGTTAATAATTTTTTTGTGCCATGATTCTGGCCCTTCCCATTCCTTTTCAGAAAGGTTAGACCTCCTAACTTGAAATTGGCATAATGTAGAGCAATTGCCATAAAAAAAAAAGGTTAGACCTGACATCTTCCGCGTCCATTTACCTTGGATTTCTCCCAACTACATGCTGGATAGTATGGCTTTTGTTTGTTGATTGATATTTGATAATGTTTTGTAATAAGCAGTGCTTGACCATTCTTATGAACTGAACTAAACATTAATCTAACGCTAATGGTTCTACATTATTTTTTTGCGCACCCACAGACGCAGTTTTGCGAAAATACCGTCACGTACTCGTGGGTATAAATTAAACTTGTATCATTCGCACATACTTTAAACATTAACAGGAATTACAGGTATATACTTCCTATAGATATATTAATACATACGTCGAATTTCCTATGCGGATACGAACCGCGTCCGTCAACTTTTGATCCGCAATCTATCATTCCTGGGATCGATATTAATAATGCATAAAAATTGTCATAGAGACCATATCTATACGTAATCATACATTCATTACCTGACTTGTCTCCATGTGTATGATTTGCGTGGAAACATTAAATTGGTAGCCATTATTGCGATTGCTCTATTGTGTGTCCTACAAGGTAGCGTCCTTCTAGTTCTGTGTCTAGGTCCCAGCAAGTCACGACACATCTTATTAGGTCTACGTAGTTATACTTTTTCAGTAGTTAATTATATTTAATGATTATCAGCGAAGGCATAGAGAGCCATTACCCGCGAAATAATGACAGTTATTTCTCTTCTAAGTCAATGGCAGCGCGTTATTTAATGAGATTTGTTTAAGTGATATCGTTATAAACAAATTTCTCGGCTTCGATCACTGTAATTAAAATTGGATAACTGGAATTAAACAAGCGCATTACGCATGCGTGGAATGGTAAAACAGTGTCGGCACGCCTTGTCTGATAGCTAGCTTGAAGGTTAAAGTCAGGGTCATTATGGATCTAATACTTGTGTGAATTGACCGTGTGTTGGTTTTCATCTACATACATCACTTTTTTAATCGACTTTCAAAAAAAGGAAGAGGTTCTTTACTCATGTTTGTATTTTTTTGGAACTATTGCACTGTGCATAGATAATGCAATTTTATACATTTCTAGAGTGCCTATACTTCATTTTGAAATTGTTCTTTATAGGATTTCTTTAAAGGTTGGAATAGCGCCAGTACGAAAAATAAGTAATTTTCTTAATAAATACTAGTATTTGAAATACTTACTCGGATTTTAATAATAAATATTTGTGATAAGAACCCTATATGAATAGATTATTTGATATCTGATTTATGCGAAAATTATGTACAATTACATTTTGCATTATGCTTTATTATTTAACCACAGCTTTGTTTGGATGACGCAGTTAGATTAATTTTAGAAAGTTGCATTTATATTAAATGTAACTCTAGTTTTAATACTACTCATGAATGTACCTTATTTTGTACATGAATACTTAAATAAGTAATTTAAAGGATTCGGTTGAGATATAAACAATACAAATACGAAAATTTATAGCAAAAATAAAAATAAACAATCGATTTGTGATAATTATATTCCTATATTCATAGTAGTAAATTCGTTTCAAATATACGTTACGTATTTGTGAATATGCGAAGGTCAGATGCTAAAACAAAAAGGTGCCCACAAAAATAATCCATTATATTAATGAAATAAATTTTAATATTAAATTGATCTTATAAGAACTACAAATTACAGCATAATCAATGACACGGGTGAAACTAGATCTAGATGACATTACCGATTTACGTTACACGACATTTAAAGTTTGTGTAACAATGTGTAACACTAAATACTTGGTATTGGTATGATCAGCGCCGTTGAAGGTGAAAGTCAAGGCTACACGTACCACTGGTACAATGGACGCGATGCGTTATATAAGAAATCGCATAATAGGCGTAATTTCAAACATTTTAAGGTCTATATAGTTTTTAAGTGGTAGGAGCATTAAATGTTTTTAAGGATGGCTTACCGGATGGTCATGCTACCGTTTTACAGTAAAGCGGGTTTGAGTAACGACTAACAATTAATGACTTGTCTGGCGAAGGATATTACTGAAGGTTCACGCACCCTATATAAAAGCAAGACGGTTTGCGGATCGCAACCCCAAAAAGAAATAATAATTAGGGATCATGCGGGCATAATCTCCTGTTTATTTGGAGTTTTATGTATGGACACAAATAAAACTCCAAATAAACTTGTAAATATGATTTTGATGAGGTCATGGTTTCAAATGGTCCACAGAGATAACATCAGAAGAACTAACAATGTTTTGAGTAAGCACAAATAACCTTTACTATTTCATAAATTTGCAGGAACACCCTGGATGAAGGCCGCTTTCGACAGCTCCGTCTGGAGATTTTTAGGGAAGGTCTATGTTCAGCAGTGGACTTTATGTGGCTGGTGATGATGATGATTCCTCAATTAGATGTTTCCTTTCTATTTGACGTATACAAAGAGAAATTTAAATGACATGTTACAATGTAGCTTCTAAACAAATTTTGATTTGTGTTATGTCTCTCATCCATTAAACTCGTCACAGATGTTGCAAAGTGCTTTTTATTTTTTATCAACATTTGTTATCCTTTAATGACATCATTCACAATTTGTTTCTATTTATTACTGACCTTTGGTTCAACACCTGGACATCTCTTGTGTCTAGTGTTCACAATGGCAATATGTTCGTAACTTTACATACTTAAAATAGGCATTTACGCCTATTTATGAGATAAAATATCTTTGGACAAAAAATATATATATATTGATCGATAAAATAAACCGGAGTTATTATTAAATCTCTTTTGTTCGTGTAGGTATGACCCCTTTTTAAATTGTTTTGGTGGAATTCGGATTAATAAGGTGCACAAGGCACGTACCAAAGCAACAGCTTATTTTGGTATTCTATTCAAACAGGAACATAACACAGCTTGCATACTACATGTGCTGTACTGCTTCTTGGCGCAAAAAAACAACGGTACCAGACGAATTTTAGTATACGACAGATATATACATATAACAATGTAATATTGACACGAATATACTAGGAACAAACCGGTTGAATAAAAAAAATGTGTTCATAGCTATAGTCCGTACACGAGCTCCGAGGAATTTTAAGGATTGTAAACGTAGGTAAGTACATAGTCGATATCACGTTCTCAATATCAGCTTGGTCCGTCAGCGAAAGTAACTCTTTTAGGTGAATTTTATGCGGGATAAAATATTTAAAGACATTTTTGTAGTGATTTAAGAATGGCTAATAAGTATTCACCCAACTTCAAAAAACATAAATTGAGCAGAACGAATTAACACTACGGGTTGTGTTTGGATCAAAATAAAAAAAGAGTAATACAACAGCGACATTAGTCTAACACTTATGTTAGGGGTGTGCGGGATGTGCGAGTTAGTCGCGCACGATACCTTTCCTTGTAGTCCCTTATCCCGCGATTCGTCGAAGCTCACGCGCGAACTATCTACATATTACTATTTCTCTTTAAGGTTTTTTACATTTTTTTATATTTAATTGACATTCTTTTTAACTGGCTTCGGTGCATATGTAAATTATGAATAATTTTGTAAGTTTAATCATTTGTTATCGAAACCTTATATTATAAAACATCCAGTTCCATAAGCGGTACTAGCACGATTTTTTGCGGGAGATATATTATCATATCTATTTTCCTGTTACGCAAGTTTAAAAAAATATTAGTATTATGGTCTTGAAGATGGAAAGTGAAAAGTGCGTGCCTAGCGTATAGAACTTAGTTTTTTGAAGAGGTCTGTTCTAAAAATCAATTAAATGAACCGCGTCTTAGGCAAACAAGTTTTTGCATATTGTATGAGATTTGTACGTGATGTTTGTTTTTAGATATTGCTTTTATGATGCAATATTGATACATTGTAAATCATTAGATGTTTAAACTGTTTTTCTGATTTGAGCGTAGTTAATGACTGATCGTTTAGACATAATAATAATTAATGGTGCAATGTTATGTTTATTTTATTATACACTAAAGCATCTTCATGTGTTTCTAATATGAACCATTCCGCGTTATGCCACTATTAAATTCTATATCTTTGCCTTTGTACTTAATACTTATACAATTATATTGTCATTAGTAGCAAAACTATATGTGTACCCACTTACCTGCACACAAATGTATCACAGTGAGGGTCAGCATTGTAATTTGATGTTTAATATAACAATGTGTTATTTTTATTTAACCAGCTTGGTTTTAGAAAATCATAAATAAAGCGCTTAAAACCTACGAGAGTATTTACGTTTGAACCAATCAGTAATATAAACTCATTGGACGAAGCAATGATTAACTAAACACTGATCAAAAAGCAAACGTAACTTCCTTGTACTCAATGTAAATCACGTGCTTTGTTAAATACTAACATTCCTACATTAATACATTTATTTATATTCTTATTCTATTAATAATACATTTTACAATTTATATGAAACGTGTAGTATTGTTAATATGACTCCATTTGTTATTTCAGGCATAGGATATAACTTGACTATACGAATGACAAGCAGGTCATTACCCTGATGGCAGATCACTTCCATGAGTAACTGTAATAACACCCAACATCTTCTATTACTGTCAAGTGATCTGCCATCAGGGTAATGTCCTGTTTGTCATTCGTATAGTCAAATTATATCCTGGTATATGGTGACCCATAATTTCCACATTGAGGCACCAAAATTTCTTAATATGTTGCCTTGTATTCGATTTTCTTTCTTATAAATACAATAATGTCTTGTTCATGTTGCTGCCTAGCCTTCGTTTGAAATAAATCAGTAATGGTTTTCGGGACTACATCTCTCGTATTAAGAGGTCTATCGAGGTCTATAAATACTATTTTTTCTAAACAGTCACGATAAAATTATCTTATTGCACGGGCTGGTAATTGGAGTGGGGTCGAATATAAGTCGACTGATAATAAATGATTGCTCGTCGAAAGTCACCACAATTATGCCGCCCTGTTGGAACCGAAAATACATAGGCTGATCATAGAACGCGACACACTTACGTGGGCTACTGTGGCGGGTTTTACCACACGTTCAGTAGTCGTATCCGGGCGAATATAAAATATATCCTACCACTAAAAAATAATTATTACTTAGGTCAAAATCTTTTTCCTTTACTTCTGCTAGAAAATTAGTTCTTGCCCGTATTATAGTATTACTTCTTTTTCTTAATCACATTCTTTTTTACTGAAGGTCGTTTCCGTCTTGGGACGCTTTGGCGTTGTCGATGACAAGCTGTTTCCATATATGTTTTCATTTTTCTACAGGGTAGTGGAAATTAGAAGTGCCTTTAAAGTTTTCGTTTAATCAGACTATCTAGTAGAGGACCGCGTACATGATATTTTATTGTCTACATCCAGCAGTTGTTTTTAAGCTATGTATATCTATATTTTTATATAGATATACATAGCTTCCCTCTTTATATTTTACATGGATAAATTCAAGGCTATATTTGCATTTAATTCCATGCACTAGTTTTTGCGTGATGCGTGTATAAACAGACACACAAAATTGTAAAAACTGTTATTTTGGTTTCTGTTGCTATAATAAAAACCGTTCATGTTGTTTTTTTTTCAGACCTAGGCTTGTTACAATTTTATTATTATGTCAAAAGATGTCATTATCTTGATAACATTACTGCTTCTGCCAGAAGTTTTACAGGAAGTCAATACTTCTACTCGATGATTAATGGCTCCACCTTTGATGTTTGATATCAGGTATGATCATTAACTTTACTTGACAGTATTTGCTTGATTATATTAATGACTAGCTTCCGCCCGCAGCTTCGCCCGCGCGGATTTCGGACTTTAAAAATGGAGCCGGTCGCGAACGTTCGAGAATGTTCGTTTTACGAAGCTACTCGCTAGGTGATTCGCTAGCCTCTAGGTGCCAAGCATTCGCCTGCCTGTGCGTTCGCGACATTATATATATACAAAAATAATCCTTATAGCATGATTCAGTATTCACGCATGATGGTTTATTATTAGCGTATTTCATGTATAACTTTGGTGTTTCTATACCGATTTCTATGATTCTTTTTTATGGAATATTTAATAATGTTAACTTTTTTAATTAGGGATGACTGAGAGTGTTATAAACGTAAGAGTAGACAAATATAATGAGAAAGCTTCGAACTGCTAAGCTATCGAGAGTTACACGTGTTATTGTGAGTCAACCATAAAAGATAGACATATGCTGTTGTGGGATATTTTTTACATAATTTTAAGGAGAACATTTCCGTCATACATGATATCTGTGTAGCTTTAACCATTATGGTTGCACACGCGACGGAAGCTTAAAAAATGGAGTAACTTCTCCTGTTTTCCCAACATTTCCCTTCACTGCTCTGCTCCTATTAATTGTAGCGTGATGAAAAGTATACTATAACCAGCACAGGAGTATGAAAAATAATTGTACCAAGTTTCGTTAAAATCCGTCGAGTAGTTTTTGTTTCTATAACGGTTATACAGACAGACAAAAATTTTACTAATTGCATTTTTGGCATCAGTATCGATCCCTCATCACCCCCTGATAGTTATTTTGGAAATATATTTCATGTACAGAATTGACCTCTCTACAGATTTATTATAAGTATAGAAGAAGATATATATTTTATATGGCACAGAAATTAACCTCACTGCATCTAAGGGCAAATAGAGAAGGGTCCTGGCAGGGGTGTCGACTGACGGAGATTACCTCTTGCTCGATACAATTGTTATGTTTGCCTATTTAAAACCAGAAATATATAAGCTGATTCCAGAACGCGATACACTTATCCGGGCCTTTATCGCTGGATCTATACCTTGTGTACGTTGGTGTCTATATATGTGGATACAAATTCTCGTAAAAGCGAATAATACGTCAAGTAACAAATTCGTATTATATAATTAAATTACCCTCAATTATAGTCGACAAAATGTTTGATAATTTGTCGTATCTCGTAACCATTTCTGATTAACAATGATATAGTTTTGCATGTAGATATTTTATCGCTCGTTTGTTATTTTTTTTTAATAAGATTCATGGTCACGGAACTGCGTGCAAAATCTATTTAACTATAAAGTAATGACAATAATATTGGCAGCGAGTCTTGATTTTTTCGCTCTATGTGAACCTTATTATATTTATTACTCATTGGAAACCACATAAATGCCTTGTTCTTGTATAAACTTGAATGATAAATGAATTAGTAAATAATGAATTATATACCAAGAACTAAAGTTAATCAACAATTCGATTGAAGTCACCAGTTTAGTGCAATTTGAAACAGTCATAGTCATAAAAAAAAAACTTGATCATTCACGGAAATATTTCTAATCTTGAAAGAAATTTGTAGCAGTGTCGAAGCGCAGATACAACTCGATTCCTACCGACTTCCATTTAAGGTTTATTTACGTTTGTCTAAGTTTTTAATTTCTGTTTAATTGGCCGCGATATGTTAGCAAGAGCTTTTTTTGCATCGTGTTACATTTAGAAAAATTTTACCTTTCGCCACTGATTTGTAGACATATATATCAAAATATATGCTGAATATAGATAACATGTCATATATTGGTTAATGGGTATATGCGCGTTTTCTTACGATTGAGAAGCGTGACCTCTAAGACTAGACTTCCCAGAAATATTTTGTGGCAACGTATGCGCGCGAGTAGGCGCACCGCGTAACCTAAAACCACAATGCATCCAAAGAAGCAGTCTGTGTAATACACCAACCAGTTCAAGAGACGTAAACAAATTTTAATAATTTACTTAATAAATTATCTTCACTGGAGACTTGAAAGTATTTTTCCAAAAACGCGAATATTGGTTGGTACCATTGGGGGGAAACCGAAATCCTTCAGGTCAACCTGGTGCACAACCACTAGCACTAATTCTTAAATGTGTTATAAGCTCCGAATTAAAGAACTCAACTCGGTAGTGTAGATAGTCATACTACCTTCGATACTGCTCTGAGGCCCCTATCAACTCAGTGAAGACTGGAATTTGTGCCCGGTATAGGAATAGGCTCGTCTCCTACCCTAACCTATTCTCGAAAAATTGGATTCCGTAGTTACACCTCTGCCTAATCCTTGCAGGGTGTCCCTCCCCCCCCTTTTAAAGATAGGATATGTATTGTTTTCCTCTTGCGGTGGGTAAAATAATATCTAAATGCCTTTATGCTTGATGTCTTATTTTATTGATCCATCACCAGCGTAAACCAAGAATACTGTGTGTCAATTCACGTAAGGAATAGGTTTTAATAATAACACATCAAATTGTCAAATCAAATCTACATGAACTGACTTGATAAATGGCGCTGAATACCCGTCGCCTCCAACAATCTGGTCATTTTGAGAATAGTTCACGTGTGAATGTCCTGGGTCTGATGTTGAGGTATCTTTAAAATTTGTGGCCTATTACCTAAACAACATGGTTTATAATAGTGAAAATAAATACGTTCCGACGACGCTATCAGTGTTGAATTCGAATATCTTCACACTAAGCATAATTGAGGATACGCGTAATTGCGGAAAATATTACATCATCCGGCCGTACCACTACCATTATGATATTACTATAAATGTTTGGGTAATCGTAAATAAAACTGTTAATAATGAAAAGGCTGTTTCAATGGAATCTAAAAAGGATTTGATGGTTTTAGAAGAATAACTAAGTGCAATGTCTGTCGAAATAGTAAATTCATATTATTTTTCACCCGAAATGAAGTAAGTAGATAATTTTGGCGTTGTCTCTTTCTGATTCCTAAGTCACGGAAATGTCTGCAGGAATTTAAACTTTATTTTCGAAAAGTATATCCTAAACGATTCGCATTAATTCAGTTTTCACGTAACATATATGCTATGTGCATAAAACCCAGTGTAGTTTTTTACAATTCCGGACCATTAGTACTATTCCCGGGGTCCCAACCTGTGGGTACTAAGAAGTAACATTAACAACAATTAACACGTTCGCATCGTGTATATGTGACCATTTCAAGATCACATACGTGCACGTTTTGTTCCGGCATTGCACAGTTTGACTTCAAATTAGAACAATGTCGAGGTCGAAACGGTGATATAATACGCTATGTTTTCGTATTGTTTTAACCCAAATTATATAACTAGATATATTCAAATAGCAATGTGACTTAGAAGACAATGCAGTGACCATTATCTTTGGCCAACGTTTTAATGAAAAAGTTGAAAATTCAATTAATATAACAGATACAAGAACGCAATAAATTTGGATTTTCTCAATAGGTGTATTTTCTGTTAAATAATAACGCTGTAAGTAATTCTACGGTACATTATTAAAAATCTCTTTTTGTAATTACGTTACAGACTTTTAGGAATATTCACTTTTTGAGTCAGAATATATTTGCTATGGATGCGGTAAAGGAACATGTACGTGAAGCTTACAGACACGATAATGGAGATTCATGGTAAAGAGGAAATAATACGGCAAATGCATAGTCGAAGTGTTGGGGTGGCCTTTGCCAAAATCTGAAATTAGAGCACAACTCTTGTAAATACCAAGACAGAATATAATAAACTTAACATTAAACGTAATATGCGGTACTCTATCCACACAACTTACTATTCGTAAAAAATCTAAATTGGTATAAAAATACGGCTATCTTGCTAGAAAATACCGTTGAAATTATTATAATTAATTATTGGCTTTTTGACTACTAACATTGAGAACTTACATTGACTTAAGCAGTTATAAGTTTTAGGTATCCTTTTTGTTATTACCGCTAGCTTGCGTAGCTGTAAATTGAAAGACTAGCGCATGTGATGCGCGCAAATACCTACGATAACTACGAATGTATTTGTGACGTAAACGGTAATTATAGGTTTATTTGTTTGAATTAATATCTGCCCGGAGCCTCGAATTATGCCTGATGTAATAAGCTTGCTACATATATATAAATATACATAGACCTAACATAGCTGGTAAAATGTACGTGTAAGAACACATCTGCTAACCCTTGAAAATAGAAAAAGGTGAGATATTATCTATATGGATTTATTTATTTTATCAACGGTGAAGAGAAGATATCTTTTCTTTAAAACCATTTATTCTACACGAGAAAATAATTATAATTCTGCGTCAAACAAATGCAGTTATTACAAAAGTTGTCTAATTAAATAACGGTTACGAATAATTCAGATTGATATCGTTGCATGAACTGAAAAGTTTAACCTTGTCCTCTTTGGCTGAGGGCGAACGAATCAAGGCGAGGCGAATATGTGCAAGTTGCAAGCGACACCGACCCTCCGATAGACTGATTTTATCAACAAGATACTAAGTCCTTATGATTCGATGTATAAAGAAGATCTAATAGTAAATTTTTAAACTTATTGAAAGTATTTAATTAATTGTCAAACTATTTACAAAGACCTGAATAGTTAGTTTGTGATTGCGCATAACAATAAAAAAATTAAATAACGTCTAAACAATTTCTTGTTCATTTTTAGCTATCACGTCGACATGTCACGTACACACATTAGTGTAGGCAAAACTGCGTCTAGATTTCAATTTTATTGTCTCATTAACTGGCCGAGTTAGAGGTCGATGTTTATTGCATCAACGGCGTAATCTTTTGAATAAATTCAATGTCAAGTGCGCGGGAGTCGTGTCGAACAGGGCACGCGGGCTCGGAGGACGAGTCGTGTCCACTGTTTACTGGGGCGAGGTTTGTTCGCATAAAAAATCGAGTCATGCACGTAAAACATTGTGATGCACATTCAGGCTAAGGTCTTAGAAGCTCGCCCCGGTGTCAAGTACGCTCGCCTCTCCGCTCCGCCGTGGCTTATAAACGGTTACCATGCTCGTTCAGCGTACATCGATGACTTAGCGCTCAGCGGCTGCACTCAAATACTGCTCTGTTCTATATATTTTCCTTCAGTTTTAATACAATGATGGCCTCTCTATTAACCAAAATAAGTTTTTTTTACGTATTTCTACCATAATATTGACTAACAAACGAGCGAGTACAATTTTTGTTTCCTCCGCTATCCCAAAGACCGTACTAAATGGATCAGTTAAGCTCGTTCAGGTTTTATATTTGAAACAGTTGTATTTCGCCGCAGTTTTTGGTTGTAGTAAAATAAGCTACAGAAAATATACAAAGAGTTAAAATAATTAGATGCACAAGCATTTGTTCGATAATATGAAAAATGACTAAGATGTAATTTGTTTCATATTGCAGTCCTCGTCGATGTCGATAGTTAATTATTGTGTTTATTTGTTAGTATGTTAATATTAAAAGTAATAAACGGTCCCAATCTAGAGACTCGGTCAAATGGCAAGTAATTTAGTTATTAAATCCACTGTCTACTGCTCGCACTGCAGTCAAGCAATAAGTAAGCCACATTAGTGAATGTAACAAGTTTTTGCCGCAGCTAATGAACTCGACTAAATCGACAGGGTCAGATTTGTTTGGAAATTTACTAAATAGAACGAGGTGGGAAACCCGTCGACATAGTGTAGCGAAATACATTACAAAAAATCTTCCTACAGTCAAATTATAATTTGGTAATGAGTCAATAAAACAAATAAGGTTAAACACTAATTAAAAATGTCTAGCAGATAGTGGCACGTTAAATAAGTCGCACTTAAATGCCAGCGTCCAAACCAAGCATTAGAGCTAAACCTAATACCTATAATGTTTTAGAACCAAGTTGATGCATTGATTGATAAATGTACGAAGCGGATTATAGCGTTTGACGTTCGCGATCCGTGATCGATTGGAGGAAGTACATGTTCTTGTATCATTATAACAATAAATAAATGGCTTTGTGCAAAAGATTAATAGAGTGCTAATAGTTGGAATTTAGTGATCGCTGCGGATGTGTGTTTTATAATAAAGCAATCTAATTAAAGTTTTCCTTGAGATATTTTTTAACCGGACGTTACTGCCGTGGTGCGAAGTTACTAAAACTACACGAAACCTGAAGCATTTAAGGTGCAATTCGAGACTTAATATGATAATAGGCAATTATGTTTAATTAGTGATTGTTAAGCCTATCTTTGGATAGATGAAGATTACCATACAATAAAATATAAGCGAAGGGCGATCTAGTTTTGCGCAACACCTTATTGTTATACTATTATTATGTGCAATCAATTTACAACTGCAAAGGAACTGATCTAATTATACAGAACCGTGATTCCAGTGAAACAACCTTACCAACAGCCTTGGATGTTCACTTTACTCAAGTTTTAATTGGTAATAAAACTAATTGTGTTTGGATTAATTGTAAAATCTAAACAAGTTTTTTATTGGTTTTAGCAACAATTAGGAGTAACTCTTTATCTGATACGTACTGGACCGTAAACGTTGAGCTCTATTGTTAGATTATATAAAAAGATGCTACAAGTAATACCTGATTCCTGAATCGTGATTTGAGATTAGTTCGTGTGAATTGACATCGAGAATTTCAGTTTGTTTTTTTATTTGTTACACTGACATATAATTGGAAAATAATATTTTAAACGCTATGTATAACAGTTTGCCATGGAAATATAATTTCCACCTTTTGCTTGATTAATTTACGATTTGATGATTTTTGGTGTGCATGTAATACAAATAACAACCATTAAAAATTATTTAAGTATCCAATTATTTATGCATGACATATAAATGTTCGTCGCGAGTTTACAACAAAAGACAACACAAAAAGAAAATTACAATAACGATATAGGTTTATAATATTATAAATATTATTGTCTACGCAGTAATAATACCATATTCTGTAAAATGCATAGGTATACATAATAATTGCAAATCATGTATTAATAACGATAATAAATGTAATTGTCTGCAAATAACTATTAGTCTACTCTAAGTTTTATTACGAATTTAAAATAATTATACATTGTCGGCAGCGCTCAATAGTGACTAATGCAATGTATTAATGCTTTAATAACTTTTAATTGATAATAAAAGATATTGTAGTCGGACTAATCACGAAATCTATCGCATGTTTTTATTGACACATAAAATAATTAGGTTTAAGTACTTACAGTGAACCGAGAATTGACCTTACTGACTACTGAGTCAGTCTTTAAATCGTGGTTTACGCGTTAATTAAACTAATTTTCGGATCCTATCGCGATAGAATCCGAAAATTAGTTTAATTTCAATAATTTTCGTATTTTATCGCGGTTTTTATATTTTAATTTTCTCCTCCGAAAGAAAATTAAAATACGTTGTTAAATTGAAATCGACGAGCGTTTTTTTAATTTAGTGAACGTTATATTCCTATAATAATTTTATTACTTACTAACTCCCTGTCATGTGTACATATCCTGACGTCATTATCAGTCATGAGAAGTTTACCCCCGTTATCCATAGACGTTATTTATCTAAACTATATCTTTGCTGTGATAACAAGTCTGTTTCTCAGAGCTGACGGCATGGCAGCATTCGCAGAGCGTAGACTTGGAGCCATTTTGATTGGCTAATATTGAGATACTTGAATCTAGTTAGCTGTCAGATAAACAAAGCTAACAAACAGACACGTTATCACAGCAATGCTCCGTCCTTAGATAAATAACGTCTATGAATAAGGGGGTTAATGTTTAATTAATAGTAAACTTAACAGGCTTATACCACATAAAAAAAATTCAGACCAATCAGTTAGAAGAGTCCTCTATCGAATATGTTGTTGCGACATTATTATATCATCATTAAAGATAAGTTCATTAGTGGCGTCATACAGATTATTTAATATACGAATTGTATGGTCTTAACTTATATAATTGCTATTTATTCAGATTACCCGTAGCTTATACATATTAATAACAAAAATAAAATATTAACATTTAACATAATGTTCTAATTAAGTGTAATATTATGAAATGAAAATTTAAGTGTAAAGTAACGCGTATTATTTTGAACCAGAAAAACATACAGATCTTATTCATAATTATTATTATAACGAACACTTTAATTTCGTAACATACAGCAATGCTTTATTTCTAAACGTTTGAGTATTTTATAATTTTCGAAGACAAATACTAATCAAAAGTAATTTAAAAGCCTATAATTATTGTAATACAAGATTCTATTGGCCGTTGTGACTACGTGAAAGTCATTATTAATTAATATTGAGTTAATGTAAGTCTCTATTAGTACAAAATTCAAAATTGGAACGTAGCTCCAGAGATCAGCGGGTTTTAACAAAAAAGGTATAAAAACTCTGTCCTTTTTGCAATACGCATGAGGTGTAACCATCGAAGATAATATTATATTGCTGGTTCATGACCACAACGTTCTATGTTATATTTAATGTACAAATTGAATGATATATCACATCATTTTAAGTCTTCCTGAATAAAAATTACCAATTATCTCGAAAAAAATCTTTTATATTTTTTACCAATATATTTTTTTTATCTCATCATAACTGAATATAAGTTCGTGTTATATAATCAGCCAGCGATATATCACATACAACAATGAATCTATGCAACATGGATTAAAGTTGTAACCAATGTGCTTCCAAATCCGGTCAGTATAATTCGGCGTAACTGGTTGCTATTTCAGTGTCAATGCCATCTTCAGTTTCCACTTCATGCCCGATTGGAAATTTATGCTTTTAAAAAGCGCAATTAAGTAATTATGTTAACTTGAATTCACTAATATTAGAAGTGTTTTGTCATCCGTGAGGCGTCGCATTAATGAATGCTGAAGAATGTAAAGAAACAATTTTAATATTAATAGTTGTAAACCGGTGAAATATTTAAGTATGTTTTTTACTTATATCATGACTTTTAAATCGTTAAATTATTAAACACAGTACATGAATTAATTCGAACATAATAAACTTTATTACATATAGCTCGCGGTTTCTTTTGTGTGAAAGAGTTTTTCGGGATGAAAAGTCCCGCTATATATTTTCCCGCAAGAAAGTAGCCTATGTTCTTCCCAAGATATTGAACTATCTCAATACCAAATTTCATCGAAATACGTTGGGAACTTTAAAAACTTTATAGCATTCAGACAGGCAGACAGATGCGGTAGGGGGATTTTATTTTAAGATGTACCTTTTCGTCATACATGATTGTTGCGTAACCTTAATCGCTTAGCTTACGTAGCGCATGCAACGAAAACTCTTAAAAGCAATAAATTTCCCCTGTTTTTGCATCATTTTTCATTGATACATCGCTCTTATTGTACATTGCATGATCTTCGATAAAAGGGCTACATAACACTAAAAGTATTTTTTTAATTCGTACTAGTATTCCTGAAAGTAGCGTGTTTAAACAAACTTTTTCATATCATATAAACCTAATAGTAGTAGTTTTATATAATAGTATAGAAGTATGGATAATAAAATAAAATTGTAAGAAGCCGATGTCTATACATTAATGATATTGAAGAAAGTTTAATATGAAGGATCTTTATTAAAGCAACAGTAGCCAAAACAACAGTTTTTGTATTTTTTGTCTGTCTGTATAAACATAGTTACATACATGAACAAAACTACGGGTATCACGCAAAAACTACTTAATGGAATTTACACTTCATTCCACCCCGTGACCATGAAAGCTGCAAAGTGTTCGAAAAGTCTCCCGACCTCTCTCCCGAAAATTATGATATTTGTTTAGAAGTAATAAGCAACAGGAACTAAAACCAGAACACACTGAGTCACACTTTTGTAATAATTTGCCGTTAACTCTAGGTATAATTGGCTAATAATATTGGCTTATTCATAACATTGGTTCATTATTTTAAGGCCGCGGTGCCGTACTTGTATTGTCTGCGCAGTATGATTGCCTTTTAGGTACTGGGTTCGGATTCCGGGTAAGGTAATATTGGGTTTTTTCTATCAGCCCAGAGTGTGGAATCAGGGCTCCATAAGTTAGCAGCTTATCATACCATGGGACGGAACACATATGGCGAAAAATGGGTTATGTTGTAGCACCTGTGTCTAGCATTTCGAGGATAAAGGCGTGATGTTATGTGGGTGTGTACATTTCATTAATATTAATGAAAGGAAATAACAAAAAACTGGAAATTGTTCATAAAATAATACAATAGTTTAAATAGTAAAGTTATCTAGCGTTTCTTATTGTTTATATATAATGTCAAGGTTCAAACACTTCTAAGCTAAATACCTGCGCAAAGTACGTACTCCTAGACCACGAAATATTCTGCGGTTTCGCTTTAAATGTCCTTCATTTACCGTCAGAAATAAACGCGTGTTAAAAGAAAGAGTTTGATGCAAAAATTGACAAAGGAATTTATCGATAGTAATATAGGTAGTAATTAGTTTTTTGTACCATTACTTATAGACAAACAACCGCCTACGTGATCGATCAAATGTTTCCAGGAACAAGACGGTTGGTCGGGCGACCTTCGATTCGAAGATAGGCCGAGATCGCCGTCGGTTCCAGAGCATGCTTTCTGGCGCAATGGCCGGCACCGGTGTCGACAGATCCGGAAGAATTTACGTTTAACCTTCAAAGAAAAAAGTTTGCGCAGCGAATTCTGTGCACAGTTTTGTAACAAAATTATTCGTGTTGAACAAAAACATAAGCTTGCACTGTCGTCTAGGTTTTCCTTCGCAGACTTGTGGTCGCCAGGCCGGCATACGCCAAATTATACAATAACACAGAACTTTAATGTTGCCCACGTTGCAATTTATTGCACTTAATACTAACTGGTTTGATAAATTTGTTTTTAATAGGCCGCTTAAATATTCTAAAGTTGTTCTACGTGTTAAATAGACACGTTTTTTACGTTTTTAGCGCTGCGCTTACAAAATATGATTTAATTATATTTTTAATCAAATTATTCGTGACACGATACTGACGGGTTAACTGTTAGTCTATAGTGTAATATAATGTACTAAGCTAAGGCCACGATTGAGGTGCAAAGCTGTGAACCTACGCGTGTTAATCATTTGCTTCATACACTTGACCTACGGTAAAGGCGTCGGCGCGCTGTATCGTGGTAATTGCTCCTTTTGTGAAGCCAGAGGCTGCGCTAGAACAGTTTTAATCGGCCTACGTGTACCGCAAATAGTTTAACGCTAATAATATTGGAATGTTACATTTTATTCAACATTGAATCAAAGCTGAATTAACAAGCTTATCTATTATACCTATATAGTTGTAACAAATCAATACCTAGGCTTCCGTTTGTAATTATAACAAAGACATATTAACCCTAAGAAATTAAAGAGGAATATGGCTCTCAGAATAGCTAAAGCAATAGCAATAATGTAATTTATTATTTAACGTTATAATATTTAGATATAGTTTTTATATGTTTTTCAATACCGCTACGGAAAAACAATAGATTAAGAAATATAATACCTACCATAATAACGAATTCTAGAATCAAATGTAAATTGACCAAGCATTTTTATTTTTATACACACTTTTGATTAGTATTATTTTTTGGTTTCAATACGTATGTTTAGGATTAATTGTTATTGTTAGTGTTTGTATTGTCTAAGATACGTACCTAATGAAGGAATCGCCTCATTAATTGAACGTATAAAAACATTTGAATTACAGGCTGGCAGGCATTATAATTAACAGTGATAATCTTCATTCAAGACCAATTACTTAGGATATAAAATATTTAATTAAAAAGTGTTGTATACGATGAGATTTGTCTATATTGAGTTGAAATAAAAGTGTCAATAATATAAGCCCTGAGTAATTTTAATACTGATTTTGAATTGAGTTTACGTTAATAAACAAAGAAGATTCTAACATATGTTTGATCAAGTATGAATAAATATAATATACTTAAAGAGGTATTAGAAAAACTTTTATACCAAAATCACTGGCAGACATTTTATTTATCTCTATGATTTCCAACATTGATCAAACGTGCGCGACTAAATTATATTTAATTCTAAAGGTGAAATAGTTTTGTGCTCGATAAAGTAACTCAAACGTGAAATGATATAATTTGTACCTCTGTTATATTCCAACTATTCTGCATCGACCCATTTGCACTGCTTAATGTCAGGGTGAGAGATAGGGTGATAAACACAAAGAATAAAATAAGGTATAGTAATATTATAATGATAAACTAAGGCCCGTATCAATGACTGTAACTCAGTATCGCTCTGAAGTGCGAAATCAGCTGAGACGCTATCAAATAATGTCAGCATCTTAAGGTCGTTACTATTTAAGAAATAGATCTTAACAGCATCTGAAATAATGTCTTGAGTCACAATATATGACGACTTCTAACAGCTGGGCTTTATTATTCAATCACACCGACTCAGTTGTAAACTAACTCTTAAATACTAGCTTTGTTTATTAAATATTTCAATAACTTTAATGTCGACTTGAGATTTTACCCAAGAGTGCGATTCATTTAAATTAATTTATTAAATAAATGCGAGAGGCTGGTGTGAATTTTTTTTAAAGGAGGTAAGTATAAATGCTAGGCGTAGACTTCCTATGGTAAATAATTATGATAAAGTGGAAGAGAGGTAAAGTGAACGAGTGGTCAATAGTTATCTCTTAGTATACGAGTATATAAAAGATTAAAAAACAGACGCGTTTTGGCCGAATTCTCTTATCACTTTGGAGTGATCATATTATTATCATATTTTAAATAATTACTAATAAGTATTTTTTTTAAAATTACTCTGAAACCATGTTATAGCGTTATAATAATATTATCAGCCTTGTATTATGTACTGTCCGACTGTTGGGCTCGGGCTTCCTCTACTACAGAGAGGGATTAGGCCTTAGTCCACCTCGCTGGCCTAGTGCGGATTAGTAGACTCCACACGCCCTCGCAATTCCTATAGAGAACTTCTCAGGTAGGTATGTAGGTTTCCTCACGGTTTTCCTTCACCGTTAAAGCAAGCGATTATAATTTACAAAATATATACACATAACTTTTGAAAAGTCAGAGGTGTATGCCCTTTTTATTTGTACCTGCGGACATTCGTCTCGGCAGTCCGTTTCACAACCAACTAGGCTATCGCCGCTCAACGACGTGAGTTAAAATAAAATTATAATGTAACATAAATTAGTTTTCATAGCCGTTTAAAAAAAGCACATGCACGAACACGGCTTGCACACTAAGCCATACCTAAATACGTACTACTACATTTTTTATGTTGCATATTACAACGAGTATTTATAACTAGCTTCCGCCCGCAGCTTCGCCCGCGTGGATTTCGGACTTCAAAAATGGAGGAGGTGCTCAATTTATCGGGATGATTTTTTAATGTATGGCGGTATGCACTATGCAGGTGATCCGATTGTCCGGTCAGGGTCTGATGATGGGATCCTGGTGAAATCGAAGGAAGCATAGAGCATGATTCAGTATTCACGCGTGAAGGCTTATTATTAGCGTATTACATGTATAACTTTGGTGCTTCTATACCGATTTCTATGATTCTTTTTTATGGAATATTTAATAATGTTAACTTTTTTAATTAGGGATGACTGAAAGTGTTATAAACGTAAGAGTAGACAAATATAATGAGAAAGCTTCGAACTGCTAAGCTATCGGGACTTACACGTGTTATTGTGAGTCAACCATAAAAGATAGACATATGCTGTCGTGGGATATTTTTACATAATTTTAAGGAGAACATTTCCGTCATACATGATTTCTGTGTAGCTTTAACTATTAAGGTTGCACACGCGACGGAAGCTTAAAAAATGGAGTAACTTCTCCCGTTTTCCCAACATTTCCCTTCACTGCTCTGCTCCTATTAATTCTAGCGTGATGAAAAGTATACTATAACCAGCACAGGAGTATGAAAAATATTTGTACCAAGTTTCGTTAAAATCCGTCGAGCAGTTTTTGTTTCTATAACGGTTATACAGACAGACAGACAGACAAAAATTTTACTAATTACATTTTTGGCATCAGTATCGATCCCTAATCACCCCCTGATAGTTATTTTGGAAATATATTTCATGTACAGAATTGTCCTTTCTACAGATTTATTATAAGTATAGATTTACAAACACTTATTTGGATAAATATTCTATAAGTTTTAACTAAATGTCATATCCATGTTTAATTTATCTACTTGGCGGCCTAATATTTCATTAGTGATTAATATCTAGATCATTGCAATACTAGCTTGAAAAGGAAGTGAGATTTTTGATAAGCCACCGATATTAAACAATTGAATTATAATTTTTGTGTAACAGCCGTGTTATGATGGAATTTAATTTAGGAAGTGAATTTGCACAAAATGATTCTTAATACAGCTCCGTACATTGTGTTCTTATCTTACGTCATACATACACAGATTCAATGTTACAGACCCACTTGTGTTATAGTCGAATCAAAAGTGTGATCGATGTGATTCGGTGGTTGATAATCTACAAAATGGTATTCACTAAGAATCTTACAGGAAAGATTTTAATCATTATTTGCTTTTTCACGTAAATCATCAGTCAATGAGATCGGCTAGCCTTTATTTAGCCTATACAGTCACTATTTCCATATTATTGTTCTTACAATGATGATCATTTTTTGTTCGTACTAAGCCTATGTTTTCATTCCAATATTAATCTACCCTTATATTGCCCGACCGTGACGCTATCTCGGCGTGTTGAAACATCAATCTATGATAACGTATGCTTTTATTTCTTTAGTTTTAGGTCTTAGAAACGATGTCCGAAGATGCATTTCTAAAGTCAAATAAAAATGATTCAAGAACTGAAAGACTGTGGACATATCTACAAGGAATATGTAGCTTTTATCTATTGCGTCTCATTCAACATATATAAGATAGTTGATGTTTTAATGTAATATATGAATATTTGAGCATGTCATACTTCGTGACAACTAGTTTTGAATTGTTTTTTTTTAATTTTTTGACAACACTATTACCATTGCGCTGTACAAGCATTATAAATTACCGCCATAACGCGTTGGAGATCATTATACAATAGTTGCGAGAAAACCTTTTTGGCTAATGTATTCTTAAATTTCGTGTAATGCTGATTTTATTTACTAAAGTATTTGTCAGCTAAATAGCTCATGTGAATATGTGTTTAGGAAGAAAATCATTCTATCAAGCGTTGGACACAGTAGCATGCAGAGTACCAACAAAACCATCATGAAATCCGTTGTAGGAATTTGTTAGGACTCCTACTGGATAATGTAAAACACTGCTGTCTGTAACGCATTGAGGAAATATAATTTATTTGAATAAAAAGTTTTTGTATGTGTACGAAAAACATAAATTTTGAGTTATTTTGTGGTTTTATTAAAGATGCGATATTGTGCTGTTGATTATCATGAAAACATTATAGATACTGCAAAACTAATATTATATTTGACATCTGAAGTATGTTTAATATATTGTTTAATAATTTTTGCTCGTACGGCTTCGCCCGCGTGAAGGTAGTTTTCCAGGATAAAATTCCACTGTTTGATAAAAGTCTTGTGCTACATATTTTCCCGGTACTTATAGGTTCAAACTAATTTTATCCCCCAATCTATAATTTCAGTTCAATCAGTCGAAAATCTAAAAACATTTATACAAACTTTCATCACCCTATTCCTTATCCCCTTAAGGGTAGAATTTATCAAATCCTTTCTTAGGGATGCCTACGTCATAGTAGCTTTATGCATGTAAAGTCTTAGCCCGATCCGTCCAATGGTTTGGGCTGTTCCTGATATATCACTGTCAGTCACCTTGAGTTATATATTATATTAACAACTGAAATTAGCTAAAATTGAGTTTCTCGAAGCCGACCACTATTTATGTACTATGTATTTTGAGACTATGCAATTTTGTCGCGTTCGCGATTCACTTTCACTTTTGTTGAGTTTCAGAACGCGATATTAGATCCTCCAACGCGCACGCGAATTTGAACTTTAAGCAGCGGTAATAAATTACAAATTGACTCTCCATTTTATTTAGAAAACGTTTGTATGGGAAATAGAAAAATGCTGTTTTGAGGATTTTCCCGGCAATTATTCGAATTTTTCTCACCTTTTAAACCTTCCCTAGACCTCCACGAATAATTCAAGACCAAGATAAGATAAATCCGTTCAGCCGTTCTCGAGTTTTAGCGAGACTAACGAACAGCAATTCATTTATATATATATAGATTAATAATTTTAAATCGTAGTAGACATCCTGCATTAATACAAAGTAGTAGTCCTCCATTTGCCGAAATGCGACCGTCGAATTTAATATATTCGTAACGTGCATGTGCAAAAAATGTTATTTTTCTGCACTAAATCTTTATGACGTTTAACTACGATGTTTGTGATATGACAATGATGATGATAAGTTGCTTCAATTACATACGTTTAAAATCTTCTGTATGAAAACACATTAAAAGAGTCCGTATGTGATCACACCATAACTCCTCATATCACAGTTAATGCCCGGTTCCCAGTTTTTTTCAAATATTGTCACGGAACCTGCAAACATAATAACGATCATAATGTTTCTTAACCTATGACATAATCTAAGAATTCACGGCGCAAGGAAAACCCGATGTTGCTAAGCTCTATGCAAATATATAAGTTACAAGCAAAATAATGTCCTTGTGTGTATTGATTTACTTTAGCGTTATGCTCATAAAATAGAAACCTCGCCTGATTTTTTAGTTTGGCAGTTGTTTTGTACCTACTCTTCCGAATTAAAATAAGGCCTGTGTGAACTGTTGAAAGAAAGCCTAATATATTAAATTATAATAGTTCTTTGCAAACTCAGTTAAAGTAGAGCCTATAACACATACTATTATTTGTTCCATCTCTTCTTGCATCAAAATATATATAAATTTGTAAATTAAAATTAACGATAATGTTCTTGAAATTTCGCCATTATCTATTAAGTATTTTAAAAAATACTACGAACCCGTCAGGTCGTTTTGTCCCACCGATTTAATTATTCTTTATGGATTGTATAGACGCCCTAATTTGTCATCACCCTTTGGAATACACTTTACACTCACCCTCCCTTCTCAAGTTGTACTCAAACGCGATTCTCTCCTATCCATTCCTTTGTTTTCATAGCACTTTCTCTGTATATCCGATTCTATTGAAGCATGCGGTTTGTTTTGATCTAAGAACGGGTTGCCTAGTACCATATTAAAGGAATTGTAGCAAGCACCTTTTGTACTAAGTACTAACCTACATTAAGTTTAATATTAGCTGACACAATAAGGTGATTTATCAAATACTCGCTACATAAATAATAACAGAACTTTACTAGGTAAATATTATTTATGAAACTTGTAAAACGGACCCTTTGTAGTAATTATACTTAAAACAATGTTAACGGACGCTAGATTGCGTACGGCAATTTTAAAGTCAATATTATTTTCCATTGAGGATAGACATAAGACTTGAGCGTAAATCAGTCAAACATGTTATAATTGTTATATAAACTCATGAGTTATTTGTATGATTTGTGGTTTCTGTGAAGGAGTTTGCTGTGGATGGCAATCGTGGGTATCTTATGTTGTAGTTAATAAAAGGTTTTATCTTTACTTAGTACTAAAGCTGTGCTACTAGGCTTCTAGGTTCAATTGTCACTGTAATTAGCTGCTAGTAATAATATTTAGTTTCTTGAATACCTTGATCTCAAAATGGATTTTAGACGAATCATTGGTACTTTAAACTTAAAATAGGGACATGTACGTTCTACATGCTTCGATTGAAAACTGAAAATTAATCAATTTTTAAATTGCAAATTTGTTTTGTATAAGATATCATGTTGGATAGTCACCATTATTGCCATATACATCACTTTCTATCACCATGGTGACCATCTCTCGTCAGGCAACATTCTATCTGGCCGCCTCCACTTACCGCCAGGTGCATTTGGTTCACTTTGCGCTGCGCCTATAAAATTAAAATTCTTTCCTCTGGAAAAAAAAATACGGCACATAAACCCCTTTACAAAGGGCAAACAACGCAGTCTACTAGTTTTTGCTCGGAGCTTTGCCCTCGTGAAATAGTGTTTCTGGATAAAAGTTTCTTTTATATTTGTTCTAGTATATGGATAGTTCGGGCCTCGAACTATCGCCATTCCGAATTTTATCGATATCCGTTGAATAGTTTTTGAGTTAATCTCGATCGTACAGGCAGACAGATGTCGGCGGGCTTTGTTATAAGCATATTTTTTAGAAATTTTAAGAGGAACAATTCCGTTATATATGATTATTGCGTAACTTTAACAGTTTACGCAGCGCAAGCAAATGCAGCTCTCAAAAAGAAAAAAAATGTTTTGCAATATTATTCATTGATGCTCAGCTCTATAGTTTACATTGTAATATTGTATAGCCCATAGCCTTCCTCGATAAATGTGCTATCCAACACTAAAATATTTCTTCAATTCGAACAACAAGTAGTTCCTGAAATAAACGCATTTGAACAAACTCTTTAGCTTTATGTAATAGTATAGATAGATTATGCCGGAAAATATTTTTACGCGATAGAAGCTGCGAGCT